>NC_137876.1:37012176-37067176 GCF_963924005.1 Protomyctophum bolini
TGGCGAGCGAAACTAGAGCTAGTCACTACTAAGCTAAGCGTCTAACAGGTGGACCCCGGCCAGCCCCGGCCTTGACCCGGCTGACTGGGCGACGGGACGGGACCCTAAGGAGTCTCAATGTAAATAATAATAATACAAATATTATATAATTATTATTTAAAAATAATAAAATATATATATATATAATCGAGAGATATATATATATATATATATATATATATATAGATAGATAGATAGATCTTTCTCCATCCCTCCCTCCCTATCACAAACACGTGTGCGCGCACGCACACAGATACTTGCCTTCTGGTCAGGGGCTGTGAGTAATAAAAGGACAAATCCCAGCTCACACACAGAAGCTCTTGCTGAGGGCTTGAGTGGGGATCATTGTTTTGTTTGCATAGCAAATTTTTAAAAACTACAATGAAATTTGATTTGCACCCCAGATCATCAGAGAAAACACAGGGGATATCCTGCATGGACCAGCGCTAATGTTTGCTCTGCGGTAGGCCTGTCCCACATGCATACTACCCACTGTTCTGTTAAGGAGAAGAGCTCTAGCCATCCTCCTCATCAGCTCCAGACTCTAACTCGCCCTCAGGCTCCAGTTTAACCACTTAAACCCTCTGTTCTTAGTGCAACGGACCTGAGTTAACAACCACACTTGGATCGCATTTTTTCGTCTACACAAAGTCTCTTCGCTAAAAATAACCAATCTACAAGCTCACGTTGCGAGCTTCTATATCTGCTATTTTTGCCAAAAATGAATTAATTATACTGGGTTTTTTTTTTCAATTATTTGTTATTTAGATAATTAGATTATTTATCTGCTAAAATGTAATAAACATTTAGTACAATTAATTAATTTTGTAATTAATTAAGCTGTTTTAAATACCAATTTACATTTAGTAAATTGGTATTTAAAAATGTATTAGCTTAGCCTGAGACAACAGACGTGTGTGTGTGTGTGTGTGTGTGTGTGTGTGTGTGTGTGTGTGTGTGTGTGTGTGTGTGTGTGTGTGTGTTCATGTACCACCCACATATCCAGGTGCCGCCAACACACCAGCCTGGTCGGTCAACCGCTGACAAGCCCCAACGACATGTCGCCCCCCCTTGCCCTGGTCCCCCCCGGGGGCTAAAATTACCCTCAGGAATGTAAACAAACTGCCGAGTAAGCACAGCGCTTTCTGTGGCCCTTCGCCTGCGTCCATCTCTGAATGCCCACCCACCCCCCACGCTAAACTGGGACAGTTCCATTTCAGAATCAGAGGCCAAGGTTGATGGCTGGGATACCATAACTTGGCATGGTTTAGTTTTAGTCATGGCAACTGTCTGTCCAAGTTGAAACTCTGACTCTGTCTCACTGTTTGGTCTCAAATGTTGGACATAAACAACGTAGCCAAGAAGTACTATATTTTTCCCCATCTCTTTCCTTCCCATATCTCTTTACATTTTCATTTTAGCAGACACCCCAGCCTTTTGCGCCGATTCATTAGGTGTGTGAAGTAGTTGTAAGCAATAGAGTCTGGGTGGAGAAGTTCAGAGGGCTGGGTGCTGACATGTTGATTTAGTGGTGGTAACGCGACTGCACTTCCAAAGGTGCTGACTTGGACGAAAGCCAGACCCCCTTTTTCTCCCAGGGAGACATTAGAGGCCGCACTCTAATTTTGGGCCTGGGTTCGTCTCATAGATGCAGAGGCCAGAAGGCCTTAGACAACAAACATTCACACCTGCCTCTCCATGCCCTAGTATTGATTCAGCCTCCAGTGAAGGAGGAGAAAAGTTAAACCTTCTCACAGAGGGATTGAGCATTAATACAAATGGCATATTGTGTTGATGGAATTGAAGTTCCCATGTACAGCAATATGGAATAGTCTTGGAGTGGTGGCAATGTGCACCAAAAATGCATACTGTAGGTACTGTGTTAATGTTTAGATGTTGCACAGTTGCCACAGCTTGAGATATCCTGTATTTTAATTTTTAGCATAACTTGGCATATATTAGCATGCTGTCTTCAGTGATAATGTAGGTCTCTAAAATGTGTTTCCGAAACATGCGGTAGCTGTTATACCATTTTGGTAGATCCACCCTGCGTGTGTGTTGTTTATTTTTTGAAGTCAAAGTTGTGCAACTTCTTCTAATCAAATTAGTGCTTGTGTGTGTGTGTGTGTGTGTGTGTGTGTGTGTGTGTGTGTGTGTGTGGTCAACACTGGATGTTTGTATGTTTATCTCCATAGATTAGCAAGATGGGAAAGACACACAAACGCATATCACATGCACACATCCGATGACCTCATCACACACATACACACACTCACACACACCATTTCTCTGCTGGACAGGCAGGCCAGGCCAGCCAAACTAGCCCCTACTAAGGCAGATAGGGTTACAGTCCAAACTGTTGTTGATTAGGCTGTGGCCGTAGTGGGGGATCATCCCAAATTGAAAACACATTAGCCGGCTGGGATAAGGGCAGGGATTAGGGCCGGGCTGTGGACTAGCGCTCGATCGAGGCACGGCGGCAGACAACAAAATGGCCGTTCCTTCGCCTGCCTTTGACTGAGTTTCCCCAGAGATGGGAGGTAATTATCGGCTAGGGCTGCTGGGAGTTCACAATAACAGGTTAAAGGAGCGTGTATCCCCCCGACGCTGCGATCCTCTCTGTCTGCAGACCCCCATACCTACCCAGCCCCCAGCCTACACCCTCCGCTCGCACACACACACACAACCACCACCGCAGGGAGCTTCCTGTCTCAGAGCAGAGCTTACAGACATGGGGATTTATCAAAGGCCAGAGGGGCTTTCTGAATACACCTCCAAACTAGTGCTATGGCCAGTGTTGGTTTGGGAGAGTAATGAAAAAAGTGAGAGCCTCTGAGATGCAGCCTTTATTTTGTCTTTTGTTCTGTGACTTTTGCATCCCTTGTTATAAGAAAATAAAAAGTCTTTCACAAAACATTATACCCAATAGGTTTATAAATTATTAGAAAGGGATTTACACGCATAACACATTAACACAGTTAACACTTTTAATCACATATGTCATTGTAAGGTGACCCTGGTTTAACTCCATGGTATATCAGTAGAGGATACCATTTGTGGCCACAGCCATAATACAATTCAATCTAAGAGCATCAGCATCAAGGCTTAATGAATACCCACTCAGTGTGTCATAATTGAAGAGGTCAGTCCATTCTAGTGATGTAGAGGGCCATTATGGAGGGATGGGGAACTGATATCCGAGATGGAAGCTTCACGTGGGCATGCTGGCTGCCAGACTGCTAAGCCTACTGCAATGCAGAGAGAGCATGAAATGAAGAAAGTGAGGAGGATTAACACTAGAAATGTAGACTTTAAGAGAGAGGGAGAGAGAGATCCAAACAAGGTTTAGAGAAAGAATAATATAGAGAAAGTACAGTGAAAGGTTGTATAAGTCTTAGTGGGAGGGGTTTGTGGGAGCTGAGGTCTGTGCTGTCCTGTAATTCCAAACCACCAGCATTGTGTATTGTTCTGTTTTGTCAAAAGGGGATCATGAAGTTGTCTGTGACGGCTTGTTTTTCTTGTATACGGTATCCTTGGTGCTGTTGGGACCAAAATTACAGTCCTGAACCCCAAACAGACGAGCCCGTGGCCAGACCACACCTTGTTTGGGTTTGCGTCTCATCCGCAAGAGCCCCGACTGTGTCAGTGCGCGTTTGACCGTGACACCGTAGATCTAGGGATATAACAAGTGCCAAACATTCATTAACTCCTCCACTTCGGGTACAGAATTTGAGGGACGCTTGATTTTGGAACATTCTGACTCTAATCCAATCCAAATGGTGTTTTCAACAGCATTTTTTCTTTCTTTTTTCTGTGACTTGGTAGGCTTTTGTCTCACAGAAAGAACCCCCACAAATGTAAATTAAATATTTAGCTTTTAGATATAATTTGAACTCATTCACAACTTGGCGTGTTAAACGGATTATCAATTCAGCTTCTCGTAACAGAATAGAGTCAGTAGGACAGTGCGTGGTGCGTGATAAGATTGTAGCTAATTGTGAGAAGGTGGTGGAGGTCATAGGAGGTCATGGCTGGCCATGAGGGCAGAGAATGTGATAATATGCCAGGGGGAGATAGAGTGTCCCAGGTTTTCAGAAGGCGTCAGGGTTGTGACGGCTGATAGTGCTGGGAGAGTGTTAGGGGGATTGGAGGATGAAGGTTCCTGGAGAGATATAGGCTAGGGGGTGCTAGGAAAATAAGAAGACTGTCATGAGGAGCTGTTTGAGGAATCTACTGTTCCACACAGTGTTTACTACTGAAGTGGTCTGGCGATCCCCAGGGGCACTTAGGGGGTCCCCAGCCAAATGAGGAATTGTTTAATGTGCTATAATTAAATTAATTTTTAATTATTGTAATGTTTTTGAGGGGCGCTAGTCCCTCCTATATTCAGCTTTTAGTGAATATAGGAAACTTCGTCCTACATAAAACATTAAATAATTCCAATTGACAATGAATGGAGAATTTTACGTCATAGTTATATGCATGTATAGAATATACTGTATGAATGTACCGGTATGTGTATATACCTGTATGTACTATATATATACCTACCTGTATGCTTGGTCACACAAGGTGCTACCCCCAGGGTTATAGATTGAACCGGCATCCCTTAGTGGTGGGTGGGCGTAAATTACCTCCTACTACAACGCACATAAACTCACAACACACTCCCTCAACTTGACCTGCTCACACCCCTAGTACTCACATTATTACACACACTCGCACTCCCTTATGTCAAGCCTGGCAACATTACGCCATTCATGCAGACACACACACACACACACGTATGCAGTCAAATCCTTAGTGTTTATCCATTTGTAACTCCTAGAGTGTACTCTAACCAAATGGACCCTTACAGGGCCGTTTGGTTATATTTGCAGACTCTGTGAGTTGAATGAACACTGAGGGTTTCATTGTGTGCTGTAAGCTCATCCGGTACCTACAGCAGTCGCAAACGAAGACGAGCCACAATCCATGCCACGTCCCATTTCCAAACCACACTGACAGAACACATAAAACCGTCGGGGAGAATTATACCTGGCAGAAGATGTTTTATTCTTTATAGCCCTCCATTCCCTCTTAATGATGGTGCTCACGTACGTTCGGGCAACTCATTTAGTGTGCAGATCATCTGCTATCATGTCCACCTTGTGTTTTTGCTTTAGATACCTGCGTAGAATGGAACCTTTCCTCCGCTGCAAAGAGGTGAAGGGGTGGGAGGGGGGCGGGGTTGGGCCAGGGGCCTATAGTGGCGTGCGTACTATTCACAGTTAATAACTTGTCTTTGGGCGACTGACTCTCCCCATTCACAGTGCGTTATTTATGGACAGTAGGATGTTCAGTATGTAGCAAGGGCTTATTTACCTCCCCGTTGGAGGCCACCCCTCCGGGCAGAACAAGCCTTTAAATATCCTGTTTGTGTGCGTGGCGGCCCGTGTTATCAGGGCTGTCTTTATCATCCGTCTGTCTGACCTAGGCTTCCAGCAACTCCTGCAGCTGCCGGGGCCATGCAGCGAGGCTGGATGTGCAGACAGACTTATAGTGACACCACAGAGGACCCTGTCACCTGGTGTGCAGGCACTGGATCGCTGGCCCCCCCTACACACACAAACACAGTTATCCACTACCTACTTCACACCCTATAAATAAACCCCTATTAATCAGCCGCCTATAGCCAGGACTGACCACTGTTGTGACAGCAAGGACCGGGCCATTTCTCACCAAAACCCATACACACTCGCTGTCTTTTGCTGTACTACTGTATGCCCGCCCTCCCCTCCCCCCCCCCCCCCCCCCCCCCACACACACACACACACACACACACACACACACTTCCTTCCTTCCTTCTATGCATCCTCACAGCTGTCTACCTGCCACCCCCACCTCCACTTCTGTGGTTCTGATGCGATTTAGACTTTGTGGCACGCAGGTGTCGAACACTAGTAAAATATCAGATCTACAAGCTTAGCTCACAGCGTGTTGTGAAATTGTAGATCGGCTATTTCCGGCGCAAACCATGGCCCACAACCAAGGATAAATCAGATGACTTGCGGGACGTCAAAACAGGTTCCAGACCAGTATTTCAGTGGAGAGAAAGTAAAGAAATGACAGGCTAAAACTAATGTTTGGCAGCGCCTTAACCGGTCTACCTACCTTGTGGCCTGACGTATGGACGCACAAAACAAAGAGGTCTTTGTGGGGAGACCTCAGAGCTGCCGGGTTCACCACCACGTGGAGGCTTACGCTATCTAAATCACTGCAGGGGCGTTTGTTTAAAATTGCCCTACGTGGTATGCAGTACGAGGTGAGAGTGTGTCAAAGTCGCAAGTAAATTCGTCTGGATTTTATTGATAATTTGTCATGTTGCGTAATGTATTTTGACAGAATTGTTCGGCCTCCAGTTTTCTAGACTTTCTCACCAAACGTGACAAATGCAATTAGCCTTGATCTCCGTTCTGTAGGAATGTTAAATGCAGGCCATTTTAGACCATGATATTCGACCATTCAGGAAAAATAATTATAAAGAATTATAGAGATTGAAACCAATTCATGAAATCTTTATTTTTCTCGTTTGCAATTTATGTTTTGGTAGAATACTCTCTTTTTCCTTCTTCCATTGCATTTGTGCCTGTGAGACTGTTTGCCTGTATTTAAGCACTTAAATACAACGTACACTTAGTCTTGTGTTGAGTTTGCTGTGTGTGTGTGTGTGTGTGTGTGTGTGTACTGTATGTGCATGTGTGTGCACGCAGGCAGCACTAATAACACTCTCGTCTCCATCTGAGGGTTTTTGTTCCACAGTGCCTTGCTCTCATTAAGCTGCCGTTGTTAGCTACCCGGCACCTGCTTTAAAAAGCAACCACCACCCGCTCGTTAACACTAACGACAGTAAGCCTTGGCAGCAGCGGTCCACGCGTCGCCCTGGCTCGTCAAGCGTCCCCCTTCACCAAAATTAGCTCCATTTCACAAACAATTTCACCAACTCGTTACACGGTTAGGTGTTTATTGGAAGATGGCTGACTTTGTACTCTGAAGCGCTGCGTATAATAAGCACGCACCAGGTTAAGAGGATCCAGCCCACATAATAAGCCACAATTAGCACTACAAACTCAAACTCAAGCCTCCAATCACCGCGTCAGCCCTTGTAACTTTCGAGGAAGTATATAAAGGGGCCTCCCCCGTATATTTATATTTACTCTCTCCCTGCTGATCGTGCCTGGATGCCGCTTAGAACTTTTTCTTGTGAATCTCATGCCGCAGTCGTCATACTCAGCCTTGACCCCCTGACCTTTCCTTACCTTTTCACCCCACCCCCATCAGAACCGCTGTTATTGTTTCTAGCCCTGTCTCTGTGATTTTACCTCAAGGTCCCCGTGGTATTGACTTGTATTAATTCTGAGTCGGATTCATAGTCCATTTATTTTCTTTACGGTATGGAGAGGCCTTGGTGACATTGCTCCCCTGTGTTTATAATTTTGCTTGTTTCAATTTGTGGCTGGCCTCCCCTGACAGGCCTGGGACATGATGTATCGTACACCGCCGCCTTATCTGTTGATGTACAGTTTTAACCTTTTCAGAAGGTTGCCTCTCCCCTCCCCCCCCACAGCACCCACCCCACCCGCACCTCGCCCTCCCCTTGCGCACCGCACCCTCCCCATCCCCACTCCCATCCACAACACGGGGGAATACGTAGAAGCATATAGCGGCAGTCGGCAGAATATAAAGAGGAGCATAACCCCTTTTCTAAAGTCATCTAATGTAAATGTTTAGGTTTTGTTTCCATAACATTTCCATATTAAGAGTTGGCGGCCATGTGCAGTGGTGGACCTGGCCTGTGACGATGATGAGAGAGCGACTGAAAGGGGGCCTGAGCCCTGCGTAGCGCTGAGAGGCTGAGCTATGTGTGTGACATTGTGGTGAACTTGCAGTGTGCATCTGTGGGCTTTCTCCGGGGCTGTTAGCTTTGGCCCGTTCGCTCATAGATACAGCACCGTAAATCACACACTGTAAAACACGGAATGCAGATCGGGGTGCGGGAGCATGTATTGCTTTAAGGGCCTGTTGGAGGGAGATTGTGTGTGTGTGTGTGTGTGTGTGTGTGTGTGTGTGTGTGTGTGTGTGTGTGTGTGTGTGTGTGTGTGTGTGTGTGTGTGTGTGTGTGTGTGTGTGTGTGTGTGTGTGTGTGTGTGTGTGTGTGTGTGTGTGTGTGTGTGTGTGTGTGTGTGTGTGTGTGTGTGTGTGTGTGTGTGTGTGTGTGTGTGTGTGTGTGTATTCTCATGCATGTGTCTGTCTGTTTCTGCGCACATAATGTATGTACTAGCACAAGTACTGCCTCGAGGCTCAGTGGAAAGGGAAAGAAATGTGTGTGCACACACGGCACAGTGCACGCGCATGTAGGTGGCGATGTCATGACAACCGATTCCAGCGGTAGTATTTGTTGTTGTAGATTTCTTGTAAAAGTTCAAAGGTTATTCATCTGATTATTTAGGATAAGGTCATAAACTATCACCGTGGGGAGGACTAACTATTCCTGTAATTGTTATTAATGTGAGTATCAGTGGGTGTTGGGGTATTTAATATTTCAGTATTTTGTAATAGGAAATGATTGATGATGAGTTAAGTTCTTTCGGTGCACTTTACCTTGGGGCTGAACTTCCTGATGTTCTCCGTGGCCCTTCGGACAGTTTCCTGTCTGGGTCTCAGGAGACCCCAACACACTGTTAACTGTCTGAGGATGGTGTCTGGGACCAGCTTACGGTCGAACCCCTCAATCTTTTTTTGTCTGAGCGGGGGACGAGGCGGCTCTCGACTCTCAAGAGTTCAACTGTGACATGTCTTTATGCATGGCAGCTAAAGTTCAAAGAATAGGTATGATCTATACGAGGCAAAGGGGGGCCACCGGCGGATCTTCGGGGCATAATAAATAGCTTGAAAGATGATTTATCGCTTTTGTCAGGAGAAGTAGTGAAATAACGTTGCGCATCCTCAGTGGGAAAAAAATACTCAATTTTAATTGCCTCTGCACTTTCAGCGGCCCTTCAGATATACGATAGGGCCTGTAAGACACAAAAGCTGAGAAGGATGAGAGGATGAGACTAGGAGTAGGAAAGGAGGCGGAGGAGAAACACCTTACATTCAAATACTGTCTGAACTTGACTTCTCAGCCGCTCTGTGACTCATTATTATTTATAGCTCTTTGGGAACTGTGACGCTCGCCAACTCAGTCAAAGTTGCTTTAGCTTTTAAAGTGGACGTGAATGAAACAGCTGGACGCTGCTGGACTGGCTAATGTTGGCCTGGACTGGCTAAGCTCAGCGGATGTGGTGTTTAGGCCTCAGCCTTTCTGTTGAACTCTCAGTGGGCTCTGTTGTGTGCCGGAGGCTTCCGATGAGTGGTTCCTGAGGCCGCGCTCGGAGCTTTTGTTATTTCTTTGAATATTGTTATTTCTGTGCCATTGTAATATGATCGAGTGCATATCAGTGTGTCAGAAAGATCTTATCTCCCTGGCGGCTTTTTGTTTGATTCAGCACAAGTTTCCTGGACAGAGATCAAAGGAATGCTCCTCGCCCGACCTTATCTCTCGTGGATCAATCAGTCACTCGTACAGTGACTCCCCCTTCTTTTCCATCTCTTTTCTCACTCCGTTCCTTAACGGCGTCTCATTCTGTAATGTTCTGTCAGTCTGCATGCCTCTGTTGGGACTCTCTCACTGACATGACGGTGGAGTCGAAACACTGGCTTTGACCAGTATTGTTATGTATCCTTTCTACTATACAGGTTTGGACCGGGCCTTGTGATCTACTGGTACGGCTTCATAGAAGAGCTGGACTGCCAGAGAGACAGAGGCATCCTGCTCAAAGACTGCTTCCCTACCGATATCGTCACTCTGTGCCTCGGCTCCAGTCAGGACGGGGTGGCACCAGACAGAAACACAGAGCAGGGAGATGGATAATGGAGTTGTGTGGTGGTGGTACTGGGCGGGAGAAAGGGGAAAATAAAGGTCAGTGAGGTGTGAGAGAAGGATAGGAGATGGGAGGATGAGAGAAAGGAAGGAGTGCAGGGGGTGGACATGTGGACCCGGAAACAATTTAGCCTTCCTGCAGCACGAGGCTACTGGCGGAAAGAAATCTCCCCTGAACTCCAACTGACCCTCTTGTGTGTCTCCCTCTGTCTCTCACTCTCTCCCCTCCCTCTCCCATTCTCTCTTTTTCTCCTTTGCACTCCCATTCCCCCTCTCTGTCTCCCTCACCCTGCCTCTCCCATTCTCTCTCTCTCCCTCTCCCTTGCACTCTTGTTCCTCCTCTCTGTCTGTGTGCCTGACCCCGCCTCTGCAACCACTACATAACACACGTACACTTTCTGTACCTCTGCCAGGCCGGTGGTTTAGGGTCAGGTTCACAACCCCCCCTGTGTGAGAACACTGTCTTTGGAGCGTTTCCTGGTCAACTCTCTGCCCCCTGTGTGGCCCGCTGGAGGTGGACGGCCAGGAGGCCAGTGGCAGGACACAGCGGCCTTTCCTTATCAAACCAAAAGACCCTGTCCTTCGTCGCCCTCCCGCCCCCCCTCCTCCTCCTCCTGCACCTCCTCCGTTCTGTAGGCAGATAAGAGAGGTGCGGTTCAGGGGTTCGGAGGAGGCCAGACTCTCACCTACGTCACTCGGTGGCCTCTCAGTCAATCTGCGGGAGGGAGCAGGATCCAATTCTGATTAAGGTCGGACCCTGCAATGACCTCTCCATCGTACGCTGTAGAATTTGTTGATTGTAAATGTTAATGGTCGGTGATAAATTTAACTCACATCCTTACAGTGTCGGTGGAGAACTGCGAAGCATTCCTGTTTGGTTCTATAACTGTTTACTACAATAATATGTCAAAGTGTGTAAATTAAATGTTTTTATGTTCTGTTCTACTCAAAGTGTTGTCCTCTTGTCTGATGTATGTATGCCTATACTTTTAGTGGATAAATAAATATTAAATAATTCATCTTGAATCATGTCCTGCCATGAATACAATCTGTGAAACAATTGAAGTCTGCTTATAATAAGCCACACAAGTGGTACAGGTACATCAAAACACCTGATTCCCACAGCAGATGGCGGAGAGCTGGTACCGAGCAATCGTCGTCTGTAGCACATGTTTACGGCCCGGTCCCTTTTATGAGCAGATCCTAATGGAAGAAACACAGCTGGGCCAGAGGAACCAGAAGTGAACGTAAAGTTGAATGATGTTTTTAGAGGCAGATATGCACTGGGGGTCCACGTTTTGTTCTGGTCACTTACAAAGTAGACCAAAGTAAGTGGAAAAGTTAGACGGCCTGCCATCATATCAGAGAAGGTAATATGTAACATGTTTTATTATATTACAGCATATTTGAGCTAAAATACGGAATCAAACATATATTTTACCACCACTGTGGAGAGAGATGGTATATTTTACATCTATAGGTTCCATGACTGTTCTATTTGTCCTGCAGAAACACTCAGGCTGAGAGAGTGAAATAGGAGTTAGATCATCATAAGCTCTCCTTCACCCCTGTTCTCTGCATCTCTCCCTCTCATCCGCCTCACTACAATGTAATCATACCCAGACCTGAACTTTTCATGTACAGTCATTGAAGAGAGGAACACTCCCACCTCCAGAGCAGATATACCCTGTATACCTTACTGTGTGTGTGTGTGCGTGTGCGCGCGCCAGCTATAGAGTTGGAGAGATATGGGTAAGGGGGGTTAAATACCAGTAAAGTGTTGCTTGATTTGTTACCCTTAAACCTCTAACCTTTAGCCGGCTCCCATCTAGGCCTTGATCCCTCCATGAGGAGGCCGATGGGGTCAGCGCGGGGTCACCAGGCGGCCGTGGCTTCCTCTGTCAGGCCCCCTGCTCCATGTGGTACAAAACAACTGTCCCCATGTGTCCAGTTAAACTAGGCCCTATTGCCTGGTCGTGGAATGCTTAGACATCACTTTATGGCTCCTCTCGGACACAAAAACAGAGACATTTTACTCTGAGAGGGAAAATTCTGTGTTGAATAAGGACAGAAAAAAATGGAAAACAGCAGATTCAGTTCCTCTTAGGTTTCAAGCCTTCCTGCCATTGTTTTCCAAGATGGCTGTCGCACAAAAGAGGAGCGGGGGTCAACTCCTATAAATTAGTTTCTGCACACAATGCAAACCAAATACAGCTTTTTTTAAACCCACTTCAAAGGCACGGGCCCGCCACCCGCGTCAGCTGACAAGATTTCCATGATGCGAGTGCAAATATAGGAAGAAAAGGTCCCATCTGATGATTTTGAGAGCCAGACGTCTTTATTTGGTGTTTTCCTTGCCCTTGTCTGCCGTCTCCTTTTAGATTCATTGTTCTTGTCACAACAATGGGGCACTTGAGCGCTCTCCAAATAAGGCCACTGGAGAGGCTGCTTCCTGAGGCCAGGAGCCTCTCCGCTCTGGAGTAATGTGATCCTGGGCTCAGATACTGGAGAGGCACACAACATCCACTGGGAGCAACATTCACTAGACTCACTTAGCAGGAATACTCTGACATCTTCACCCACAAATTTCAAGAAACACTACAGTGGGGGAAAAAATTAAGAATTCATTACATAAAAATGTGGGTTTACAGTAACACGTAGGGCTTGTGATATTATATGCTGCATGGCTGAAGGGGAATAACTTGAAACTATCAATCACGTGAGTTTTGCCTATAAAGAATTTGCCAAGAAGCTTTTTGGAAAACTGTTTAGTTACACATTTCATACGGCATTCTATACTGTTCTTTATGAGTAAAATCTGAGAGTCCCGCATGTCAGATCAGTGTGATGCTCCTCGCTGTGTCCAGCCTATCTGGCTCGGACCCGCAGGCTATTGGAAATCCACTGCCCACTCAGATGTACATCTTGGCCCAATCTCTTCCAAGTCCTGCTGTTTTATCCCTCTTCAGCCAAGCTGCTAGATAGACCACTGAGACTGGGGGAGAATGAGACGGCGCGAGAGAGAGCCATAGGGGTAGGTTAGGTTCCATCCCTCCAGCAGACCACCAAACAGACTTCCTCCAAGGTGCTGGGTTATTTATGTGGAGAGCTGTGGCCTGTTTCTGCCCCCCGGCAGCACACTGCTCTTAAGAGGGGATCCTCTCTGCCTCCTCTGGACAGCCAGACATCACAGGGTGGAAATAAATAAAACTGCTCGGAAGAGTTAAGAATGGTTGAGCCAGTTAGAATTAGAAAGTGTTTGTTTTTAACAGTGTTGAATAACAGCAATGGGGGAAAGAGATGGGGGCGTGGGGGTACTCACTAGAGTACTACTGAACTGGAATGGATACTGATTTGTTAAGAACTTTGTTTTGTGTTTTTTTTTATAGAAAGCACTGCACTATAATGAGGCATTTTCTTTCAAAAGAACAGCAATGGATCATGAGAAAATGGTCCTTGGTTTATTTAAAAAGACACAGCAGAGAAAGTTTGACTGACATGATGGAGGGCCAATGGTATGTTTGATGGGAAAACAAGCATGTTTGGCACGAATTTGGTCGGGGTGGTGGGGGGCTGTATAGTATGGGGTCTTGTGTACTCTAGCAGCGTATGAGTCACTGACAGTGTGGGACAAGCAGAATCCCAGAAACTAAGCTTCAGAGGTCTGAAGACCTGAGCACCCTGATCTCTCCTAACACTGACGTGACTCATGCACCCAGGGCTTGACCACAGAAATGCCCACATTTGTCTGACAGGCTTAATAAATTAGCTTCTCAGAGTATTATTTGAAACCCCTCCTGGTAACTCAAGTCTTTTTCCGTGGAGATGAAACCCAAATCTCAGCATTGCTACTGAAGCAATTGAAGAGTGTCGAGTGGGTTTCTTGCTAATTGAGATATTGCTTCAGAGCTCAAGGTCCCATTTGTAAAAAGAGTGGAACTGAATGTCATGCCTTCAGATCCATTTGGAAGGCATTATTTGTAGTTCCTCTTATAGTGAGAGATGCTACGCTGTGTGTCTGCGGCTGTTAAGAGCCCACAATGTTCCCGGTTTAACTGAGATGCCATATATCAGCCATATTTACAGGGGCTATATTTGCTTGTCAGCTTTGATTTGTCCCTTTTCGCTGTAAACCGCATTGTCGTGCATGAAAGGGAAAGAGAAATGGTGGGAGCATGCCTTTGTGGCTGAGACAGCAGGGGCGACAGCCCGCATGGACGCTGCCTGCTCCACCGTCGCCCATTGGAAAGGTCAGCTCCCATGAGTGGCATTTGGACTATGACAGAAGTGACCCAGATACCGTGTCATCTCCCGTTCTTGGGAAGGTGTACACTGGTGGGGGGTTTCGTGTAGATCTGGTGACATCCACCGCTCCACGCTAGCATAGATATGGGTGGGACTGGGGGTGATCCTACCTAGATGGCAGCTATAGGGTAGACTCAGGAATGGTAACTGAAGCGGGGAGCGCTGTGGGCAGGGTTCGTGGTCAGCGGTAGAGCGCTACTGACGTTCTACAAGATTAGCAATATGACGTAGGAAAATATGATTCTGGCAGTAGTTCTAGGGAAGGGGGAGAGGGCTGGACCGCTGGAGACAGAATTTGATACAGGAAAAACAAACCCAGGCTCACTCGTTCACTGGTGTGTGTGTGTGTGTGTGTGTGTGTGTGTGTGTGTGTGTGTGTGTGTGTGTGTGTGTGTGTGTGTGTGTGTGTGTGTGTGTGTGTGTGTGTGTGTGTGTGTGTGTGTGTGTGTGTGTGTGTGTGTGTGTGTGTGTGTGTGTGTGTGTGTGTGTGTGTGTGTGTGTGTGTGTGTGTGTGTGTGTGTGTGTGTGTGCATGCACGCACGTGCGTGTGCGCGTGTGTGTGTGTGTGTGTGAGAGAGAGAGAGTGCCTGATGAGAGCTGTCGCGAGCTCGTTATTATGAAATAAATGTACTGAGGAGGTGGAACTACACTATGGGGGCGGTGGTGACCATAGAGAAATGGTGGTTATTATGGGATGCATCAACCACAGCCATTGATTGGCTCTGAGAGCAGAGCCTGGATCCAGGACATCATCAGAACCACTAATCCAGCTGATAACAGTGGGCCTGGCGCTGCACGCGACACTAGGCCCACACTCATTCACGAGTACCCTTGCATTTGTCAAAACAAGCCATATGATCATTTATCATGGTGCAATAAATCCTGGCCTCAAATCCTAACACAGTTGAGAGGAATCCTCCATTATGTACGGCCTCAGCTTAATTTTGGAAGTATTTGAAAGGGCAGATGTGATTGGTTATTTTATTAAATCGTTGCCACTGGCAACATAATATTTTTGCGCTGGAAAATTGTGGAGGGCAGGGTCAGAGACGGCAGTCTAGCCGGAGGAAAGGAGGAAGCATGAAGGGAGAAGGGAAGGAGTTGAGTGGACTCATCTTTTTTTCTTAGCTTTTTTTTCTTTTTCTGTGATGCTTTATGAGCATTTTGTTGGTCCTTCACTGTGCTGAGCAATTAACTGTTTGGCTGCAAGCATCGTGCCAGCTCCAGTGCTCCCCAGCCTGAGAGATGTTGGTCGTTTGTCACTTTTACAACTCATTTTCAACCCCAAAAACACTTCACTCTGGGGCTGGATACAACCTTGCCACAGCCATGTCCTTGAGTTCCGGCTGACAGGTAAATATACACCTCCGTCCAAACACATATCCCGTATCTTCTATATTTGACTTATGGGAGGTCGGCCCATGAGGGATCGATGTTGCAGTTCATTTTTAGAGAGGCGATGATGTCATGTTGCAGCGTGCTGTGGGTTATGGATCCATGAACCTGTTGCTGGAAGGAGGGAGTGATTATGTGAAAGGGGCCAACACGACATCTACAGTACTGCAGTGAACAGGCAGATAATTTTTTATTATATGTTTTATTTTCATATTTTTCAAACGTGAGTCAGTTGTAGAACAGGATTGTGCACATCTTGCACCTCTGCCACATCATATCACTTCACCGACAATATCCCCATCCCACAGGGGATCATAGTCAGATCGGACTAGAGCGTAGAATGAATGGGGAGATGTGATGTTTGTCATTCAAATGCGATGGATCACTTGAACCTCCATTGCCCTGTTGTAATGACCCTGTGTAAAGACCTGTAATGTGGTTTTCCCATTGGGTTCTAGGGAAACCCTAGCCAGGCCATTCAGGTGAGCAATAAAGTGCTTTTCACTTTCTGAAGACTTCCTGTCTCCAGTGGCGTCCTCCATTAACTCTTCACCGTCAAACAAGGGCCTTTCTATTGGCCCAGACGCTCTTTATCGCAAGCGGCAAGCAGTTATTCCCCCAGGTAGGGCGCTACCTGGCCTCAGATAAGATAGGTATAGCCAGCCACCCGTCATTATTGGCAGATGAAGGCTATCTGAATATTGACAGCAGCTGATACCCCTTGTTGAGAAACAATGTTGCACTTGTTTGACAGTCGTTCACACAGCTTTTATTGTCTAGAGGGGGGGGGGGGGGGGGCTCGGCTCCCCGTGAACATGGACCCAAATAGGCTTATGTCACAACTCGGCCATCCCCTGATGCTATTTATTCCCACCAGCTGCAGTGATGTGTTAAAAAAAAAGTTCTTGACACAAGCTATTGCTTTTCAGCGCTGAAGCTTCCGACTGCTAACAGGGCCCCTGCTATCTATCTGCTGCCCTGCCTAGTGCCTCCCCAGACCCAGACACCATGGTGTGGTAGGGCTACATATCACTGCAGATACTCACACATACATTACACACTCAAGCATGCATGTGCAAACCGGGGCGTTTTTTACAATCACATAAAAATCTGCTCATAAAATTATGAACAGTGTTCATGTATGTCTCTATTGTCTTAGTGTTTCTTCAATAACAAATACACAGACACCTTCCCTTTCTTCACATCACCTGTGTGAGCTATAATGAGATATGCCAACCCAAATATGGACAGACAAACCAAGGGAAAATCCCTATGCAAGGAAATATTGGAGCCAAGTCACTGGGTTAACTCATTAGATAAGCAGAGAAGCAAACTTCCCCTCTCTCCTCTCTCTCTCTCTTGCACCTTTGCCTAATGATTGTACTGCATAGCCTACTTTATATTTTCTCTCTCTTTGCTTGCTCTGTCTCTTTATATTTCTCTGACACATAACCTATAGGCTACACACATTACACATAGCCTCTAACTCAGGCGGAGGCTGCCTTAATCGTGAAGGAAACCAACGCTTCTTCTCAAATAACAGTCTCCAGTCTGGCAGGCGAATGCCAACGACTTTTCTCTGGCTGATTGGACATGCAAAACACCTGGCAATATCTGAGCAGCGTAGTATTCTTATTATAAATTAATAGTCGGAGGCTACTTTCCGTGACGTTTTTTTCCCTGCTCTTCTAATCTGAATACAAATTACTTGGACTATTTTCTGTCATAAAGCATTTTAGGCATTTTATCTGAACGATTAGTTTTACCCTGTGCAAAATGGCTAATTGGCACATTTTCTGTGTTTTTGCTTTTCTGTTTTTATTTTATAATTGATAGCTACTGCATTCTGGTATTTTATTGATTTTAGTCAAGATGATCATCCTTTTGCAGAGTGGAGATCATTGAGTAAAGGTGTGGGAGTCAGTGGGAGACTAGTTTGATTGGATTTGTTCAAATTGTTGGTTAATTGTTAAACTCGTAACCAATTTATAGTACCATGCAGGGTTGACATTTTCTTTTAATCAACATTAAATAAGTTCAATGTTAATCTCATAAAATCCTCTTTGTGGGAAAAAATTAGATTCCATAAACGAAATATTCGTTTGCGTAATTGCATTAATAAAAAAGTTGATTTGTAATAAATAAATAAATCGGAGGGTTAATTTAGTAATTATAGTCTATTGTAACTATAGTAGTAGATTAATAATAACAATATAGGCTAGTTATAATATTATTGACAATAATTCCAGCTAATATAAACTGAAATCAAATCAATGCTTTCACCATGTCTGCTTGATATTTCCTGTGGAGGAAATGCTAGGCTGTAAGCTCGTCCGAGTGACAGCGTCTCCCTTTCCTCCTCGTCTGCTATCGCCCCCCAACACAGCCCCCCGCCCCGGCTCATTCTCTCTCTCTCCTCTCCTTTCGCCCGTCATTTTGTATGAGGCTCCACCATTTTACTTTGTTTTGAAAAATAAGGAGAGGTTTTTACTGCCACCCGAGACGATAATGGTTACCGATTCTATACTTTAAAGTCATAATCTTCAAGTGGGGCCGTGATTAATGATGTCAGTGTTAGCAGGCCACTAGCGGGGTCCTTCAGTCTCATAGCTGGATGACTTCAGTCGTGCTGGGCGCTCTTCAAGCTGCCACTCCCCGCAGCACGGCTGGGCTGGGGAGGGATGGTGTTCCCTGCTTTGTGCACGGGGGCTCGGAATGATTTTCACTGTACATATACAGACTGCATGTGGCCAAGGCGCGCACGCACACACACACACACACACACACACACACACACACACACACACACACACACACACACACACACACTCACACTCGCGGGCGCGTGTGAAAGAAGAGCCTGCATGGCAACAAGTCCCCGGTGTAAAAACATAATATTGACCCTGCTGCAATCCATCTTCATTGATTATACTATCAATGGAGCCACCTAATACATGCAATATTACCTGTAAGTATATCGGCCAGAAGTCTTTAGAGGTCACCTTTATAGGGAGGTCAGGTTGCCCCCCCCCCCCCCCTCCCTTTTCCCCTTCTTTCTACGTTTGAATTTGAATGAGGCCATGCAGGGTAAACACTGTATTTATTTCAGTTGATTTGAAAATTCGTAGCAGCCTGGCCGACAATAAGGTTATTATTCAATATTTCAAAGTGTGAGTGTGTGTGTGTGTGTGTGTGTGTGTGTGCCTGTGTGTGTGTGGGGTGAAAATGCCACAGCAGTTCGTGTCACAACAAGTGCGAGGAGGACAGACTTATAGACAGACAGACAGACAGCTCGCTTTGTCTCCTATTCCTTTAAACATTTACTTTAGCTTCCAGAAGGGGTCGCCATGATGTAATAACAGTGTACCCAGGGGTCCGCTTTTGCAGCTTTGGTGAAGATGGGGGAAGAATCTTCACCCCCCCCCCCCCCCCCCCTCTCTCTCTCTCTCTCTCTCTCTCTCTCTCTCTCTCTCTCTCTCTCTGTGTATGTCTTTCTTTCTTTCTCGCCCTGTCTTCCTTCCTACTCTTCGTTCTTTCTGCATTGTACCTTATTATCTCTCTCTCTCTCTCTCTCTCTCTCTCTCTCTCTGCCCCCCTCCCTCTCTCTATTTCTCTCTCTCCCTCTCTCTCTCCCCCCCTCTCTCTCTCTCCATGCAGCGCCCATCGCCAGCCCTCCTGTTATTTACCGTTCTCGTGAAATGTCTCACTTTGCTGCTCTGAGCTACCCGCAAGATATTTCTAACCTTTTTGGTTTAAATACATACAATGATTATAGGCCTATTCTAAAATTCCACTTAGGAAAACGTACAGACGATAAATATGTTCGACCGTTATACGTGTATATCCTATAATGGAATAATGCGACATTTATTTGCTGATCTTATAGATCCTGAAGCTATATGAACCTTAATCATTCATTCCTGGAGAAATTGGTCAAATGTTGACAACCTTTAGGCCAACCTAACACTCGGCGCTGCATGGGGAAAACAACGTATAGCCTAATGAGAAAATATCAGATAGTCCGGCCCAGAGGTTTGCTTATCTTAAATCTTAACTGATTGAAATAGAGGCTCACGTATAGCTATACCTCGCGGCTTGACTAAACTCCAGCTATTTATTTTATTGCGTTTTATTTATTCCGCACTTCAAAATGCCCCTTTTGGGTTTTTTCCCAGCGCCCTGGCCTTCGCAATTTCAGTTGCCAATTCCCCAGCCCCTGCAGCTATGTGATTTGACTAATTATAAATGTTACATCATTAAGTTTTACGGGAGCGGAGGAGGGGGCGAACAAATCTGTCACTCATTTTAAGAAGACAAGCTCGGCCGGAGTGTGAGAGAGAGAGAGAGAGAGAAAGAGAGAGAGAGAGAGAGAGTGTGTGTGTGTGTGTGTGTGTGTGTGTGTGTGTGTGTGTGTGTGTGTGTGTGCGCGTGTGCGTGCGTGTGTGGCTTTGCTTTATTATAGTCGTATTTTAAATATATATTTTTTAAGAGAATGTGTACGATAATGATTCTGGGTCTACTCTGAGGCATGCTTGTGTATCTCCTGCATTGAATGGATCACACAATCCGTTAAATAAGCAAATATCTTGACTTTAGAGGGACGCTGTTGTCTACTTTAGGCTTAAATGACAGACATGTATAGGCCTAAGCCTATTAGAAAATAAAATTGTTCGCCAATTTATTTGTTCGTTAATTTTAACTTGTTGGGTTTTTTTAATTGTAATTCTAATCACGTAGGATATTAATTAGCTATTGTTTTTCTTGATTAAATCTTAACTTTATTAATGTGTGATTATTAATTATCAATATGTATTTTTGTATAAAAAAAGTTGTACCTAGACAGAAGGCCCGTTTAAAGCCAAGCATTTGATCCTGCATGTTGACTATTGTAGGCCTATTGAGGAGACACTGGGATCATAAATGATAAATAGATAATGGAGCTGTCTCCTGCAGACACGTTCATCAGTGGTAAATGGAAGCTGGCATGGAGCACCACGGAGAATTAGGCGAAAGAGTTAGTAACATTCCTGCAGGGGATAAGTTGTTGACAATTAAAGAACACACACTTACACAGAGAAGACACACACACACACACACACACACACACACACACACACACACACACACACACACACACACACACACACACACACACACACACACACATACATAGAGATGGAGAGAGAGTGGACAGAGAAAGTGGCCTATAATATAACGGCTCTCCTAAACAGTGGCCGTCGTGTGTTTTTTGTATTCTATATTTTTTCACATGGGAAAATGTGGAGAAGAAGAAAAAAAGAGGCTAGGCTATACTTAAAAAAATATATCGTGCCTCACTTTTTTTCTGTCGGCTTCTTACTGGGTTGTCTATTTATTTATTGAACCACATTCCTGTAAGACTGCATGGTGCTATTCCACAATCATTGTCACTATATGCAAAGACAAAATGTATATATGTTTATATTATCTTAAGACCTAAAACCTAAAAACCTACACGTTTCTGAATATGTGCAGCAACACATATGTTTCTCTATACACACATAACAATTTCACTGAATAAAAAACATCTTTAAATCTAGACCACTTTAAATCATATATGACCCATAATTCAATAATAAATATCCTACAATATAGAGCTATGGAGGGAAAAACAAGAAGTCTATAGTCCGAGCAACAGCAAAATCATTAAACGAAAGCCACGTCAAAATGAAGTTTTGCTTCTGACTCGATTATCTTTCTCCACTCGGGCACCGTTACTCTCCCCCTGCCCAGTTTTATAAAATAAAACAACAGCAAGCCCCCCTCCCCACAGAAAGCCTTTTCGGCGGTGCTATAATAAACCATTTTCCCTGGGCTTTATTGATCAGTCACTCTGAGCTAATGTAATTATCCTCATCAATAGGGGACTGCAGGGAGAATCATTATGCGGTTGACATTGATAAATGATCACCCAAATGCAGCCTTTTCTCCCAGGGACCCCCGCCTCTGACCCGCTCACACACACAGGCCTACAGAACGTAGTCATAGAAACACCTTATGGCAAGAGGAGAGAAAACTGCTGAAATGTAAAAAAGGAGGGCAACGCCGCGCACACAAAACCACCGAGGAGATGCACGCGCGCGCACACACACACACACACACACACACACACACACACACACACGCAGGACAACAACGCGTTTTAAAAAAGAAAAAAAAAGAAAGAGCGGTCCCCCAAAGCAAGCCATTTGGGCAGAGCCAGCTGCAAACCGAAGGACACGCAAACCCCCCTCATGTATACTCGCACGTTTTAATGACCACTATATCCAAATCAGCATTTCCAAAGAAAATATAGGAATAATAAATTAAAAAAAACATTGTTCCAAAGCCAGCCAGCATATGCATCTAAAAGTATATAGTATGCAGAATGTCTCTCTTCTCTCTCTCTCTCTCTCTCTCTCTCTCTCTCTCTCTCTCTCTCTCTCTCTCTCTCTCTCTGTCTGCAGATCGAATAGCCTACTTTACCAGATGCTCTTCAGAAGAAGGGAGCGATCATATCATCATAAGCGTTATTAACATCTTGCCTCTCTTTCACTGTCTCCGCGCGCGCACGCGCACACACACACACACACACACACACACACACACACACACACACACACACACACACACACACACACACACACAAACAATATGTGGACATTTAATATTGTTGCACACTGCACGAGGAAGAGGGGGCTATAGCTCCTATACAGGAGAGCAGGCTGCATTGTGCAGCAGCGGCGGACGGTGCAGAGGGAATATTCCTTATTTTATTCCTGCAGCAGAACCCGAACTGGCTTTGACAGGGAGGAGATGAAGGGGAGGAGTTGTTTAGCTCGGCTAGATCATCCATCATCCCTGTCACACCGAATCGGCAAAGGAAAGCAGCAGAGGCAATCTACCTTCTGTCTCATCGGAAAGGGAGAAAGAAAAGAAAAAAAAAAACTATTAATATTAAAATCCCCCCACACCATCCACCCCTCTCCCGTCCTCGTCCACAATATAATCCTTGCGTTTTCTCTCTTTTTCATCTGATAATCTCCGCACAAAACGGGCGCTTCTTCCTTCCGTTTCATCCACATATAATAGAATGATGTATTAAAAAAAAAAAACCTAAGATTTGGAATGGTAGCTGACAGGGTGAGCAAGCTGGTTATCAATAACCACGCACATAAGAAATAAACACTTTTCTGACCTAACTAATGGAACCACGCGACATACGTTTTTTCTTTTTCTTTCTTTTTTTGTTTGTTTTGGAACACAAGAGGAGGGGGTAGAAAATGACATTATTATGTGAAGGGTTTTGGGCCTTACTTGCACAATAATTTATATTGGCCAAAAATGAAAGACCTAAAAGCCTATAGATAACAGCATAACATTTAAGCGAAATGAATCAAATTAACGGTACGGAATTGTAAGACAAAAAAACGAAAGAAAACAAACGATCAATTTGGTTATTCACCTGAAAAACTGAAATATTTTCATTGGAGTATTTAAATCAAAGCGCTCAATTGTGCCTCAAACACCATAAGTGTGTCACATCTATAGTGGAGGTATAGCCTAAAACAAAATGAGTATAAAAAATTATGCAAATCGTCATGTGATTTGTCATTTGTGGGATTCTGACGAACATATAAATTGTTATGTGAATTAAAATTGGAAATAAAAGTAAATACGGTCCAAACCAATTTCATTTACAAATTAATATTTTTCCTCCTCAGAAATGTGTGAATGAAAGGCCTATATACTAACCTAATAAATAAATAAATAAAGCATCACGGCTTGCTTTGCTGAAGAAAACGTGAAGTATAGGCTAGGCTATGTCCTTCCAGCAAGCCACCGCTACAATAAACAGCTTTATAAAAAAAGGATATATATAGCTCCGTACTATAGCACTGAAGAACATAGACCTCAAATGCATTAGTTGAAGGACATTACATTAGGTCTACACACACAACATTTATGGTGCACCATTTTAGCGGAAATAATAAAACAAAACATGTATTATTATAATAATAATTATTATTATTATACTAGTATTATTTTCCGTAGCCTAATTATTAATTAATACGTACCTTGATCTAAAAATAATAATGACTATAACAAGAAACCGATTATTTTTCAGTGCCCGCTATGAAAAAATATGGCAAGACATGAGGCCAACACAGTAAAAGTAAAAGAGAATATTTCAGGCAAAGTGGTGTTGTCATTTCTGGTTTAAGGCTAGGCTGTGTCTTCGATGGCCGCAGGCAAACAGGCAAAGAGATAGCCTATCAAAAAGATAGCTTGAGAAGCCATGCGTGGTCGTGCCGGATTACGCCGACAGGCGTCGCTGCAGAGCGACAGATAGCTGTATAACATGGCCAATCATGGCTCTTACTTATACTATAGGGACAGACATTGCACCTATAGGGATAGATCTATACTATTATTTTATTATATTATAGGGACAGCCATTGCACCTATAGGGATAGATCTATACTATTATTATATTATATTATAGGGACAGCCATTGCACCTATAGGGATAGATCTATACTATTATTTGCAGCTAATGTTTTGGTCTAAGATTGAGTTGAGATTAATTTGTTTCTTATGTTGTGTACAAATGGATGTTTCAATTCAAAAGTATAAACATGCCTATATGCCACATGTCTGTGCTCCTCATTGCCATTAGAGAGTTATTTATCACTTGGAGGACACTGGTTTGCCTGAATGGATTGCAATGGCAAAATATATTTCAACCACAATTTATAATTGTCATTTTAGAGAGCATTGGGCAGCTGAGATTAAACAGGTCTTTCTGAATGGAGTGTAGAAAATAGGAACCTAATTGTTTTAGTTTTATGATGCTGTGTACACAAATTGAAATTTCAAACGGGGGATATATGATTGTTTCTGAATAATAATAACAATAACAACAACAGCAACAATAATAATAATAGCAAATTATTATATAACTATTACTGGAAAAACTGGGCATAGTTTGTTTATAACACAGTTAATCACACAAAAATCTAACAAAAATCAAAAATGAAATATTTATTACAGCATTTGTGACTGAACACCTTTTAAACATTACGTCACAGTCCTCATACAAGTATTTAATGTATTTTTGACAAAGCTTAAGGGAGACGGCATCTTATCTAGTGAGGAACACGTGCTGAAAAAGGAAGGAATTCATGGACATACAATATCAATGCCACAGCAGATCTGAAACTAGCAAAAACATTCTTTTTCAATTGAGGTAAACACATTGAATATCTAACATGAAACAATTAATAGACTGAACTCTGTACGAAGTTTTGTTACAATACTCTCTCAGCTTTCCCACCCCCCTAAAAGCATTGAGTTCATAATTTAAGTTTTGTTTTGTATTTTTTTTTCTTCTTTTTTTTTTAAAGTTTTTTATTTTTGTTGTTTTTTCCACCTTTTTTGTTTTAGGTTTTTTGGTGCATCAACCATCAATTGCTTCTCCAGCGCCACAGAATCAACTATTGTGTCAGTATTGTCCTTATTGGCAAGTAATGTTGATCCGTAGACAAAGAAGCGCTGTGGGATGTTGCTTTTCCACTATTTAAGCTTCCTTCAATAGGCTCTTACAAATGAGAGTCCAGGATACAAAAAAAAATAATAATAATAATATTAAAATAAAAATGTATAAAACCAACACAATCCAGTGCTTGGGCAATTCAAACTAAGATTTTTTTCCCGTTAAAACCTACAGGGCAACATTCATTCATGAACCAAAAGAGAGAGAGAGAGAAAAAACAGGGGCATGACATAATGTTCAGACTGAATCTTCTGGAGAGATCCGGTGTCATTTAGCAGCCTTTTCCCCGTCATGCCCTGCTCTTACGGGGGGACAGGACCTGATTGCCCTCTGTCGTTTGGAGCCTTTTGTGTGTGTGTGTGTGTGTGTGTGTGTGTGTGTGTGTGTGTGTGTGTGTGCGTGTGCGTGTGCGTGTGCGTGCGGGTGTGCGTGTGTGTGCACGCGCGTGCGCATGCGCGTGTGTGTTGCTTTTTTTTAGATGTTCCATCTTCTTGTTTATTTTTTTCTCTTATAGTGCTGTGCTGCCGGGACAGTTTTCTCCTCCAGGTTGGAGCACACACAGTGTGAGAGAGAGCGAGAAAGGGTTAACCTTTTAATTCTAGAACTAGCTCAGGAAAACATAAATCGTGTGTTCAACGGAAAAAAAAATGCACAAAGTTTTAACTTAGTTATCTATACTTTTTTTATACTACAGTAGTTATAACTCTTGGAGTCTTTTTGACTTTTTTTTTTTCTTCTTCCAGAGTGAAGTTTTATTTTAGGAGCGTTGGAGCGCGTCACATGAAAGTGTATACTGAACATGTTTATGAAAGTGTGCGTGAGAGGGCGAGAGTGTGTCTGTTTTTTCTTGCGTGTGTGTGTGTGTGTGTGTGTGTGTGTGTGTGTGTCTGTGTCTGAGTGTGCATACGTGTGCATTTGTCCATTCCTTTGCACACGTGAACGTCAATCAACGTCCTCCGTTGATCTTTTACCAAAAGCTCAAGACGTTACAAAGTGTTCTTGCCAGCTTGGTCCTCCGTTTGGATGAAAGTAACAAAATTGACAAGTCTTTAAAAAAAATCATCACAGCTCATCTGGAATTCTGTTTCTTTAGTGTTTTAGTGTCTAATTCTGGTCAAAAGGGTTTGTTTTTCATTCTTGAAAAATAGTCTCAAAATAGCATTTTTATTGTGTTGGGTTGCTGTTTGTTTATTTATCTTTTTCCTCTTTTCTCATAGTAGCTGCTGTTGTCATCTTGGTAGCAAAAAAAGTTCCCTTATAACTATTGGGCGTGGATGTCCAGGCCTTGTCCTCCAGTACTGTTGTCAATAGGAGTCAGCAAGGGGGGGCTCTGCGCAGACATGGTCATTCCTGGGTGCGGGGAGGGTCCTCCGTGCATCAGCATGGCGGGGTGGTGGTGGTGGTGGTGGTGTTGGTGGGGGTGTCCGGACAGGTACGGGTGGAGGGGGGGTCCGTGTCGGAGCTGCGAGGGGTGAGGGGACATCTGGTGAGGAGGGGTGTAACTGGGCGGGGCCATGCTCATGCCCATAGGACCGCTCTGAGGTACGTACTCTCCTGGCATGCCTGGCAGACCTGAGAGAGAGAGAGAGAGAGAGACAGAGAGAGAGAGAGAGAGTCAGCTATATGCAGTGCAGAAGTGCAAAAGTTTGCAAAAGTACAATATTTTTATCCGAGATGTAGTGGAGTAGAAGTAAAATAATTGGAAATACTCAAGTAAAGTACAAATATCTTAAAATTGTACAGTGCTTGAGTACATTTTCCTAGTCACTTTACACCACTGGCTATATGGCAGTGTTCACACAGTACAATATGGTAAAGCAGTTTCTCCCTGCATGGTCCATTCTCCATAAACACTGTCTCAATTCAATTTAGTTTGCTGTACAGCTTGACCAATGAAGGTTTTATGACACGATCCCATTGACTCCAGCGCTTTTTTTGTTTCTGCATGTCAAAGAGAGTCATTATTGCGCCGGACTATTTTCGGCGTTGGTGAGTGGTTTACAATGCCCAATAGTGTTGTGGTCAGTTTCTCAGGTCGGTAAGCGATCCTCCGCCGTCCACAGACACTGTGAGTCCTGGAAGACGCGAGGAAAACCCACCAGCCGCATTGATGTGGAGAAGCGTTAATACTTTTACAAGCGGAACAGTCAATTCCCCTGCTGAATTTAGTGACAAACTGAATAGGCGTTTTCTCATGGGGATGGTGCCTCTTTGTGAACATATTTGATTTAGAATCCCTTAAAGAAGTTATTAAATAATTTAGCGCTCAGTTAACTATCACAACACGCCAGTCTAAGAATGCCGTTCAAAGCTTGTTTTTTTCTTTTCTTTTCTACCCCTCGGTAAGAAGTACTTTTAACCAAAACAAAGTGCTGCTCTTAGATGTGAGGCAGTATGGATCTTTTTTCTTTTTTCTTTTTTTTTGCAGAGTATAATGACGACAGCAGCTAAAGCACATAGATGCCAGGAGACAGCAGTGAGATGGGAGAAGCGAGGGAGATAAAAGGAGAGAGGGAGAGAGGGAGAGAGAGGAGGAAAGAGAAATGGAGAGACAGAGGAATATGCTGATGATGCTCTACCAATTTATACTTGTTTGTATACCATGTGTATTGCACTGA
Source organism: Protomyctophum bolini (assembly GCF_963924005.1). Lineage (NCBI taxonomy): Eukaryota > Metazoa > Chordata > Actinopteri > Myctophiformes > Myctophidae > Protomyctophum > Protomyctophum bolini. Next base: position 37,040,068 of record NC_137876.1, read on the forward strand.
AAATAGCTGATCTACAAGCTCACAACACCTCGCCTTGTGAGCTTGTAGATTTGCTATTTCCAGCATGTATGTACGCAACCAAGTAGGCTAGAAGCCCGGTTCATATGGCCAAGGTAGTTGGCATCTCTCAGACTGTGACAGTGCTGGCTCAGCAGTGCCACCGCTGGGGCTCTTCAGGAGGGGGCTGTTTGTTGTGTGTGTGTGTGTGTGTGTGTGTGTGTGTGTGTGTGTGTGTGTGTGTGTGTGTGTGTGTGTGTGTGTGTGTGTGTGTGTGTGTGTGTGTGTGTGTGTGTGTGTGTGTGTGTGTGTGTGTGTGTGTGCGCGCGTGTGTGTTTTTGAGAGGGGTGGGCTTGGATGTGGGGGTGCTCCTGGAGCCTGGGACTGGAGTATGGGAACATGCCTGGTCCAGAGGCCTGGACCCTGGGGAGAGGTAGGGGAGTGCAGGGGTCCTGCTGGAGCCAGGGGGCCTGGGGTCTGGGTTTGGGTCTGCCTGGGCCGGCCCGCTTTGTAATGTGAACCCCTGGGGTATTAGACGCTGTGCGGAGGAGGGGAGAGGTCGCTGCAAGGTCACTAGGCATGCTCACTCTCTGCATTCCTCCACCTTAGAACACCGCAATTAAGAAATTACACTGGAGGGCCCCGGTGAAGGGGAAGAGGAGGAGGAGTAGAGAAAGGAGAAAGGGGGGAAAAGGGACAGTGGCGGCCAAGATTAATGACCAATCTCATTGGCTGAAAGCTGTGCCATTTTCTAATACTCAAACCCCATCCACGTCAGTTCATTTGAAATGCACGTGTTTGTCAGGGCAGGTCTCTTAAAACCCCACTATCGGGGTCATAAAATGAATAAATCATTCCGGGTGTTGGGGTATGAGGGGTGCCCTCACCTCCATATAACCTGGAGCAGCTCCCGTTAAAAGGCCCAGCAGATGTTTTTGACACTGTAAGCTGGTAATCTCCACTCTTGTAAGCTGCAGTCATTCCATTAAGTAGATCTGAGACCCCCCCTCTCTACTTTATTAACAGGAGTGGTAAAACCATCTGAAGACAATAACTTGGGACTGACTAGGCTTCTCTCTCTCTCTCTCTCTCTCTCTCTCTCTCTCTCTCTCTCTCTCTCTCTCTCTCTCTCTCCGCATGCATGCATGCCTGCCTGGCTGTTCTCTTCAGTTATGGCACAGCAGTCCTGCTCAATGGCTGGTCATAATTAAGTACCAAATATACCATATTGTGTGGCTGCATAATCAAATCAAGAGAGGATAATATTCCTCTGTATTAAGCTATTAATGTAATTGGTCATGAAGCATAAAGTATGTTATGTAATTAAATAGTCTCAAAATTATATAGCCCTATATTAAGAATTAGCCAACCTGAGCAAATGTTGTCTCTGTGTGGCTGTTTTAGGGAACATTGCTTCCCGTTTTTTCCTTTTTTCTTCTTGGTGCCATTAGCAAAGACAGGGGGGATGAGAGAGAGAGAGAGAGAGAGAGAGAGAGAGAGAAGAGAATAGAATAGAATAGAGGGTGAAATGGTCTCTGTCGGCAGAATCGCCGCAGTGACCCTTCGGAAAATCCAGTCCACATTTACATATAAAGGGTTCTTTTAATCAAGGTAAGTGTTATTATATTGTGCCTCATTGGGCAAAGGAGTTTAGGTCTTAAATAAAATCTCTTCTGTCCTGCTGCCTTTGGGATGTGATATGTCTTGATTTTTCAAATGTCAGCACTGTGGCACTAGCGGGCGGTGGAATGGCCGGCTTAATCAGACCACTGCCATTTAGCTGCACAGGGACTGTATGTGTGCATGAGAGGGATAGTGTGTGTGTGTGTGTGTGTGTGTGTGTGTGTGTGTGTGTGTGTGTGTGTGTGTGTGTGTGTGAGTGTGTGAGTGTGCATGTGCGTCTGTGTCTGTCTGTGTGTGTGTGTGTGTGTGTGTGTGTGTGTGTGTGTGTGTGTGTGTGTGTGTGATCCTTTCCTTTTATATGCAGCCATGCTTAATGTCTACAGCGCATTAAATTTATCTCACTGTCTCCCTGCTCTTGTCTGTGTGTCTCATGTCAGGCTAGTCACTGGCCCCGGCCCCCCTTAAATCGTCTCCCCTCCAGTAAAAAATAATCAAAACACACAGCACCCTCAGCCCCCACCCCCCCACCTCTATTTCTCCCTTTACACAGCATAACACCCCCCCCCCCCCCAACCCAGCCTGCAGTGAGGGATCGGTCATGTCACCCACGGCCCGTATATCTCACCCAGGGACCGTAATGTACTGCGGTGTTCCCGTCTTTGCATATAAGATAATTTGGGCATCAATCCTTCCCCAGACAGATTTATGTCACTCGGAGGACAGTTTCACTTCTCCTTCTTTATCGCTTCACTGGAGCCTGCTTAATTTCTCCCCGTCAGCCCCTTTCCCCCGGAGATGTTATTTTTTCCCTAAATGTCCAACATTTGCATTGGCTGTCGGAGATGGGGAGAGCGATGGCGCTGTTGTGATAAATAAATTTGCGCGAGCGCCATGCCAGGTCGCCTCGTCCCCTCCTCCTTCTTCTGTTGTCATCGCCGTTGTCTGGCGCCACAAGTCAGCTTCTCTTTTCCAGGACCGCCGGGAGAAGGAGAAGGCCCCTCAACTTTGACGGCTCCCACTATTCCCAAGTCTTCAATTCATTCTGGGCAACTGCCCCCCTCCTTTAAAACATTACGATGAAATGGCCCTGCATGCTAGCAGATAGTTGTTGCTGTCACTGGTGTGTGTGTGTGTGTGTGTGTGTGTGTGTGTGTGTGTGTGTGTGTGTGTGTGTGTGGGGGGGTGCTGCTGTAAAGTTATGGCCGGGGCAAGGAGGGGTGGTTGTGGTGGAGTGAGAGGGTACAAAAAAAAATCCCACAAGCCCCCAAGTATGAAGAAACCAAGGAAAAGAGCCCAGTACTTACTTCCCCCTTTTTCTTTGCGTTTTGCTTTACAAGATGGAGGTTACATGTAGTGCCATTGCCCATCCATGCCCATATTCATCCCCATTCCACTCATAGGTCCTAGAAAGAGGAGATAAATGCCAGAAAAGGGTCAGCAGGAGGTTTGAATCACAAAGGGAGGTCAGAAGAGACCCAGGGACGGAGAGAGGGTGAGGTTAGTAAGGTTTAGGTGGAATACGATGAGGGCGGCAGAAGAAGTTGCAATGACGTGTACAGCGGCCTGCAACTTCCCCGTATTGTTAGAGAAAGATTCATGGGTACATGTTTGTTTGATGGGTTAGAGGACAGACAAGCAAGGCAGGCAGCAGACAGGGGAGGCAGTCTGGATGCAGGGCGGCGGGGGTCTATAGTGAGGGGTAATGGCATATCGTTGTGACGTTCGCTGGTTAGTATTGGGTTTATATGATGCTGTCATGTAGACCTATTCAGTGCTAGAGATGACTCAATCTCATGCTACAAATGTGGGGGTGATCGGTGTCAATGTCGTGGCAGTAGTTCTAACTGGCGGGGTAACACTGGTGACTGGTGTAGCAGGCATGACGGCAGGAGGAGGGAGAGAGAGAGACACAGAGGAGGTAAGGAGAGACGGAGCGGCTTACCAGCTGGCCGGATCCCCATATGTTGCTGGCCGTCCAGCACGAAGCTGCCCATCGGCTGGCCCTCCGGACTGTACGCTGCTCCTTGGCTCACTGAAGGATCAAGAAGAAAGCCTGATTGTAGTCAAAACGTGGACACAAAAGGAGGGGGAGAAGAAGAGAAGACATACCAGACAATCAGCAATTGTCCCAGCTCCAGCCCAAACATACTGTAAGACATTGTGCTCATGTTTATGGACCGCAATGACTGACGGACGCGCACGGCATGTAAGCACGCGTACAGTATGTACTTGCACTGAGGCACGCACGCACACATACACACAGAGACAGACAGACAGACAGGCAGTGTCACTCAAAGTCACACTCGCATCCATTGGTTGCGTTAGAGAACAGAGGAGGTGCATTGTTCTCTGAACGAGAAAAGAAAAGCATGCAGTTTGACAGGAAGAGAGGAATCTCTGCCAAGGCCAGCAATACACCAACCAACACTCAAATCAGCAGTCATGTCATCAGATAATCTTAGAATCAAGATATAATAATCCATGCTATAGATTATGTTACCACTGATCATGTAGACAGTAACCAAAAAGGCCTAAATCACTGACTGTTATGTGTGATTTACTTAAGTGGTATCAGTGGGAGATCCATTTATAATGACACTGTATCTACAGTATAAATCAATTAGTTTAATTGTATCTTCTTGTACCATCTATTATTAGTGCCAGAGAAGAATAAGTAATGCTCTTTGGTGTCTGTTAGTAAACAGCATATTCCAGGACTAGAACAGTATAATCCTGGGTAATCTGTAAAGCTTGAAGATTAGGAGAAGCTGTTAGTCACGCTGTCTTTGGGAAGATTGCTGATTGCCACACATTTTTGGAGGCCTATTCGCTCAATTATTATCACACACAAGAGCACAATAAATGTAGCAAGTTTCACCCACATTTGGGAGCAGATCTCATCTCAGTAATTGCATAACTTGATTTGCACAATCTCCAACCCAGTTTGTGGGGACTTTCTAGAGACTGATCTTGCTAATCAACAAAAAAGGCTTTTTTCCCTCTCCGAGACAAATGACTTGGCTTCTTTTTAGTAATGCCATAGTCAATGCAGCTTAGGGTAGCTACATAAATTCCACAGGATTCTTTGCTCGATTGCAGAGTGGCATGTTTATGAGTCCATTTTTCAGTGCTTTTTGTCATCTGACCACCACAGATATGGAAAATCAATGCGTTATCAATTTACAATATGAAGCTTTCCATAATCCGCTTAAAAGGAATGGAAATCTGTCCCCACATAAGCTTCAAGTCCGAACATCAGAGATCAATGACTCATATAAAACTCATTTTCCCTCCTGAGGCTATTTTTCATGACCTGAAATAAATTGTTGCTGTTGAACTGAAATCATGACGTACACAAAAGCATTGTGAGTTGAGTAGGGGCCTTGAAATCTAACATGCACTGAATGACTATAACATCAAAATTCAGAGTGATGCTTGAGGGAATAGAAAAATCAGCAGCATGAACACCTCTCACCCCCCCCCCCCCCCCCTCTACCCCACCCCAAAAAGAATAAAAAAGAAAAAAAATATGTGTAGACATCCAAAAAAAAAGAAGAAAAGAAAAACACAAGAGACATAACTCATGAATTGCTGCTAGCATTTCTGGTGCTCCTCTTGTGCCCAATTAGCAATTCACAGAGAGAGTGCTAATGTACCTCTCTCTCCACTTAGATTGGGAAATCTCCAATTAGAGTCAATCAGCGAACGGCTCGCACCGCTGCCAAGCGCATCCCATTGAGAAAATGGGAATGGGGAAGATGAGAGTGTGATGAAAAGAGGGAGGGGAGAGAATCGCTGGGTGGAGTTTTCTTTTTTTTCTCTCCCCTCATTTGGCCGGATGTAGGATACTCCCTTTAAAAAATCGTGCTCCAGGCATGATATGTATGCCAGGAATGGATTAAGAAAGAGTGTTGGCACCCTGGGGAAAAAAAATGGTGTATTCTACTGTATGGGTTGTTCTTTTAAATATTTTACCTGCTCGATTTGATTGGTCAATCATGGGCTGTACTATTCTTCTCCTGGCGTTAATGAACCTGGCAGAGAGGAAGAAAGAGAGAGAGAGAGAGAGAGAGAGAAAACAACGTTAAATCACGGGCATTCACACACAGAAGGATTCATCACAAGCCACCACAAAGACAAAACAGTTTTGCATGACTTAATGGCAACATTAGCCCCCGAGTCCTTGAGAGAGAGGCGCTCACAACAAAACGGCAACAACAAAAGGGTGATTGTGCGCAGACTTGGGAACCCGGCGAGGGATACTTTTAATGTTCCTTATGATCTATTCTCCCCTTGTTTAATAAAGCTTTTGATTACGTTTGGTTGCTATGGGCACCGGGGAGACATTCCTCAAGTATTAAGTGCAGTGTGAGTACAGCAAAAGGAGCACATCTCTATCCCTCTCTATTTTGCTGCTACCTCGCTCTCTCTTTCCATCATTCTCTTTCTCAAACTCACTCAAATGCTAAAGCACACACACACGCATGCGTGCACGCACACACGCATGCGTGCACGCACATACACAAAGCTCACACATACTGTAGTCCAGTGGTTCCCAAACGTTTTAGCTGAAGACCCAAAAGAGACACTAGTGAAAATAGTAGATCTACGCCCAATGCGTCACAAGCTTGTATAACAGCTATTGTCACTACTTCTTAAACATATGTTTTCTTATTTATTTCTATTTCATGAAATTACTGAAAAAGATAATTGAATTTGTCTTACATTCGAGGGAAAAAAATACGCTTTTTTAGGGAATGTTTTTAAATAATTAAAAACAGAGTAAGGGACCCATAAAAATTTGCCTGCGAACCACAAATGGATCCCGACCCACTGTTTGGGAACCAGTGTGTAGTCTGACCCGGTGTCCCCTCAACAACCAGTGCTATTTCTAGAGAGTTGTTGCTCATTAGAAATTTGAAATAAGTTTTAAGTTAGCGAGGTGCAGGATACAAATGGCTCCTTTCATTACCCCCCCCCCCCCCCCCCACACACACACACACACACACACACACACATACCCCCACACCCCCTCGCAGAGACCCCCACTCTAGCTTCATTGTAGGGGGCTATGCTCCCCTTCCAGCTGTCTAGAAATGAGGACCAGGCACGGCCACTCTGCGCTTTCACAAGGTATTGTTATGTCAGCGAGCCCATCAATTAGGCTGTCTGAAGTTTTATCACCGCCACGGCGGCGAATAAGTGCAGTTCCACAAAGCCTCCCCAGCCGGCCTCGCTCCTGCGGCTTTTCCACTGTAGAGCCCGGGGGTCATCTGGAGGTGACTGCCAGCCAGGGGCAACCTTTGGAACGTGGAATGGGACGCCCATGGGGCCGTGTCAAATACAAGCTGGCAACTTTGGCCAAGCGAGCTCTCCTCACCTATTTCTTTGTTTATTCCATTTTGTTGTCTCTTCCTTTACGACATTTCCCAATCACGCTCTCTCTGTCTATCTCTTCCTCTCCCTTTTGCTCTCTCTCTCTCTCTCTCTCTCTCCCTCTATCCTGTCTCTCACATACTAAAAAGGCAGTGAGGAGTTTGCACTACAGGTATCCACATATGGTTAATATTAGAGGGTGGTTTCAAATCATGGTGGGGGCTATCCTGAATGGAGCCCAGTGCTCGTTCCATACTTTAAAAAAGGAGAGAGGGAAGAAAAAAGAGCGTATACTCCTAACACGCCGGGCACGGCACCATGGCTACAGCTCGAGGACCGGTCATTAGAAGGAAGGGAGGGCTGGAACCAATTTGGGCTCCTAATCCCCCATGAAGACCCGATACCTGCCCTTACCTTCTCCAATGAACTTAAACGGCTGTAATCTGCCCCGCTCAAAGTGACATGGTTAAATGTACAAAATGCACGGCTGGGAAAAGAGAGAGGATCGGCGCTCATTTGCCAGGGGGCATCCAGAGTGCAGGTATACGCAGGGGCGCCACGGGCCCCCGAGAGCCAAAGATGAAACGTGTCCATATGAGAGAGAGAGAGAGAGAGAGAGAGGGATGGAGCGGGTTTGAGATATTGATGTGTGCCATGTGATTGCACTGATGGTGTGTTACTGGTCTGTTGTGTCAGTGTCATGCTGTACTGAGAGCCACATTCCACCAGTTGCTACGGCGTGGTTGTTAAACTAAACTGAACTGACAACGAGAAGGAGAGACAGACAGACAAACAGGACATGCACAGACAGAGGTTGAGTATGGTCGGATATCAGATAAGTGCATGAGTTAGGATTTCTCAAAGCAAAGAGGATCACATTTTCCTAACATTGAAGGTAGTCTTCTTTTTATTGACGAGAAAGGGAGAGCATCCTTCCCACTCATCAGCAGTGTCAGAAATGCCTGCGGTGCTCAGGAGAAAGAGAAAGAAAGAGAGAGAGAGAGCTGCTTGCTGCATCAAAACCAGCTGAGCAAGTAAACAGTAAGACATTCCTGCTATCGCGCTCACTGGGCCAGCTTTAAAGTACAAGGCCTGCCTGCCAAAATATATGTCCTGCGTTTTTTCCACCCTAGACGAACAGAGAAGCACAAAATCACAACCACGTGCTTTCTTACCTATTCTGGGACGAAACCATAAACACGTAATATTAGCAACGTTCTACCCAGGTGCTAAATTTGCCCATTGGGTTTCCAGTGACTTCAGAGGAAATCTGCTGTGTATTGAAGAATATCCAGTAAAAAGGGGGTGGGCTGGGACTGTTTCTATTTCAGATTTACTTTTTATTAGTTTTCCCTAAATGTGACTTTGAAAACAATGTCACAACGGGGAAAAAAACAATGTCTACTGTTTTCTCCCTACAACGTAAACGAAATGTATGCCATAAACTAAAGTACAAGCGAAAATGTTTTCCTACACTAGGGCATGTTGTTGTTGCCGAAATAAAGAATATGAAAAACAGCTCCATACAGAAACAGACAAACATATGGATGTTCAAATATTTTCCCCACAAACACTTGTCAACACTCCCTGCTCGGCGTCGCACGCAAACACATGTGCGCATGCGGGCATCGGAACACGTGCGTGCACGCACGTTTTCATTCTCCTCGGCATGTTACCACAGTAACGGTGTGGCGGGCAGTGAGCTCAGTGCAGGGAGGGGGTCTGACCGAGGGCCCCACTCGCGCCCCCTGAGCGCCTTTTATCAGTCTGAGTAAAGCCAATTGAGATTATCAGAGCTTGGCCTGATAACACTGTTTTCTCTCCTCCCATGAGCTGCTAATGGTGTGTGCTTAGAACAACACAAAGCAGGTGTGTGCTTAGAACAACACAAAGCTAGAATCCTCACAGAGATGAAGACCAGGCGCACAAGGATGGACAGATAGGTGGGATGGATGGATGGATGACAGGGTACGTGGGTGGATGCATGTATGGATGGATGGATGAGAGGGCGGGATGGGCAGATGCATCTTTGCAAGGCAAGGCCCTGGCACAGAAACGGGCAGACCACAGGGAGTCAGAATTCCCAACCGCTTGCTAAAGCATACATGCGTAAATCCACACATCCACGCCATGGACACGACCACAGTCACCACCAGTGTGTCCGTAGGCTAACCAGAACACAGGAGGCTCACAGGGGACACTGGCTTAAAAACCTCCAACCCCAAGCTTACGTTTTATTATCTACATCTGGTGGTCTACCTTATTATGGCCTGCCTCTGCTCAGTGTTAGAGCACAGTAACATACACACATGTACGCTCGCACGCACACATACACACGTCACACACACACAGTCACACACACATACACACACACACACACACACAGTCTCACACACACGCACGCACACACGCGCACGCAGGCAGGCGCACTCACGCACGCACACACGCAGGCATGCACGCACGCACGCACGCATGCACACAGAGTACCTCTCAGCATGGGAACTCCATGCTGTCTTCAAACAAATAATTAAAGGCAAGGTTAGGGGGTCGCTTGGAGGTCATTCCTCTGGATACGGCACAGAATGTGTACATTACCCTGGGAGAGAGAGACAGGGGTGGAGGGGGGCAGGGGGTGACCGCTGTTTAATTTGGGCAACCAAGACACAAATACATTTTTCTCAAAGGCTTTTTCAAGGCCCATACTAAAAACAATCCTTTTTTTGTGGCCTAGGCTATTCTAGCTATGTATTTGTGCATGCGTGTGCATGTGCGCGTGCGCGTGCGTGTGTGTGCCTGCGTGCATGTGTGTGCCTGTGTGAGTGCATGCATGCATGCATGCAAGAATTGGGAGGTGACGTTTTGCACGCACATATCATTACATTACGCACACTATAGCATCATGAAGTGCACTTTCATACACTCCTAATGACTTACTCCTAACCTGAAATGGCATAGTGTATATTGGGGTATGCTCAGGCACAATGTGTCTCCATAAAAACGCTCACCGAAACACTCCCGTAAAAGCGGGAAGGGGTAGTAGCCTATATTTACAAGAGCTCTGCACTGTAAAATCCTCCTCAGTGTTACTTTATCCATTTGTAAGTGAGTGTACAACTCTGAGAGTTAAACTGACACTCAGGTTTTTACAGTGTGGGTGGTGTTGCTGTACACAGAGGCCAATAACAGATGAATGATGGAGCCATGACGCTGGGAGTCCTCTTGACACAAGGCCTCCACTAGGCCGGATCAACACTACACTAATATCTGACAGCACCCAGGTGCAGACCCTGGCTAGCATGCTAAAATATAATCTGTCAGACAGACAGATGAAGTGTATGAACAGACTACAACTGTCCCCCGCGCATAGCACAATAATCAAACTAAAGTTTGTTCGTTAGTAGTTTTTCATGCTTTTTCTGTGATAAATGAATTCTTTCTCTTGCAAACCCTACCAGTCTACCAGTCTACAGGCCAATAACCAGTAGCCATTGGTAAATACATTAGAATGTTCACTTAATCTCAACCTGACCAACCTGGTCTCTATACGTGATTGCAAAAATGTACTCATTGATTAGTCGACAAATTCCTATGACTATTAGTCGACTCAAATATACTACTGGTTCACCTTCACGACACTTGTCTGGATATTCACTTAATATCATATTTCATACTGAAACAAAGTCCTCTCATATTGTCATATTGACAGACACAGATATGGAATCACTGCAAACCAGTCCCTCTGACTCTGGGCTACGCTCTATTCTTGTTTTTTTCCCCCTGCCTTCTTCTCAATCTGTCAGAAAGACCTTGTTTCTGGTTAACTGACTCGCAGCCACACCTGGTAACTCGCTCCTGTTGTCAGCATTCCTTCCCTGAGAAATCCTCATGCCAAACCACCCTAGCCTGGAGCACAGCCAAGAGAGAGAGACAGAGAGAGAAAGAGAGAGAGAGAGAGAAAGAGAGCCGCTCTCTCGCTAGGTCGGCTGGCCAATCACGACAGAGAGTGGAGGGAGCCCAGCCAATCAGGAGTGGGGTCACTTGTTTGACGAGTTTGTGATGAAAGAGAGGAAACTGAGCCAGAGTCGGAGAAAGACAGAGAGACATACTAAACATGTCTAAGAAAAGAAAGGCTGAACTGCTCAGAATCTAACCATGCAAAGAAGGGGGGAGATTTTGAAATTGTGACACAGAAATAGCACTGCCTTCATATAGCTAACCTGATCGTGCCCAAGTTCGAGGCCGCATGTGCCAGAGAGGTGGGCAGTGAACGAGACAAGAGTTTCCGTTTGTCGGTCAAATTCCTGGGCCCCTTGCCTGACTTTGTAAGGAAGATTAGATGCAACACAATCTGAACTGGAACGTGCTGAACTCAATCCCGGATCATTGTTTGCCAACATGAATGTCCTCTGGTTCCCATTAGAGCTCATTGGTTCCATACTTCCGGCCTTAGACAGACATAAAGATTCCGAACTCCAAGCGATTGAGTCACTCCCTCACTGGAATCAAAGGAGGAAGGCTTCAGTTTGATCCCCTCCTAAAAAAAAGAAAAAAAGACAGAGGCCATGTAGGGAAAGAAAAAAAATCAGCTGTCCTTTGACCAGGAAGTGGATGCAGATTAACCCGACGAGGAGGGTGTGTTTAGCAATAGCAAACACTTCCTAATTACAGGTCCAGCCAGACGGTTGGTGGAGGCCAGCTCGGCCCTTCTGAACCTTCCCAACTCTCTCTGATAATCTATTGTTGGTGTCAACAACACTGATGGAATCAGTTCACGTTGGCCCGAACAGGCCCCCCTTGCAACAGTTTACAGCCTGCCACCAGACTGAACCTGGCGTATCTGTGGATTTATCATAAACTATCACAAAGGAGCTTTTCACAAGCTGTTCCTCCTCAAGGATGGAGGAAAGAGGGGATGGGGGAGGAGGGAGGAGATGGGGTGGGTGAAGGAGGGAGGACGGGGAGGAGCGTGGAAGCGTCGTCTAGTTATTCCTATCAGAGTTCCCCTCATACTCTCTCTCTCTCGCTCTCTCTCTCTCTCTTTTCTTCTTCTCTAAGTTAAAACAGGAGTCAAGAGACATAAGCCGTGTGAGCATTACCTCACCCCTGTGTTTGATTTAGTGCAGATGTGAAACACAGCAAAGCTCAGGATGGCTTTTTTCTTCTTCTTCTTCTTATTCTACACGAACGTCAGAGAGGGCCCACATTTAAGGGCAGCCACTGTGTTTACATAGTTCTACCTCTGTCTCTCTCTCTCTCTCTCTCTCTCTCTCTCTCCCCCGGTTGCTTTCTCTCTCTTGTGCGCACACACGTACTCATTCTCCCTCTATCGCTCTGCCTCTCTCTCTCACTGTCTCCCCTTCTTTTGTCTGCTCTCTCAAGGGGAAATGTTTCACCTCTCCTCCCTGGACTTTCACTGACCTGTTTTTCTTTCTCTTTTTATTGCACCACTCATTGCCCTTTTGTGTCACCCCCACCCACCCATGCATATGAGCAAAATTTGCATTGCTCCGTCACTCGATCTCGCTGTGGAACTCGTTCCTCTCCGAAACCCGTGGAGTGCACGAGTCATTAAGACTCAAGTAGAAAATCAGACAAAGAATTATATATTTGTGTTTCAAACTGACGTGATTTAACGAGCAGCTAATTAAAATAAATCAATAGCACTGCGGCATGCTCTCTGCTTCACTCTCACTCTCTCTCTTTCTCCCTCTCTCACTGATTCCCTGTCAGTTCCTGAGTGATGGTGGAACATCGCAGGTTGGAACTTGGAATACTACCCTAACATTTAAAAGTGTGCCTCCACTGTTTCTTAAGAGGAATCAGGGATCATGATAAACCAATCTGAACTGTGCCACACGTCATCTGACGGAAACAAATCATCCACAAATGCAAATAAAAAACCGCAAACGGTACACGTCTCACTTTCATGCTATGCATGTTATTTACATATTTACTGTTTGCTTGTCCACAAATGCTAGATAGGGTATTTAGCTATAAGGTTTCGTAGTCGGACGCTAGGTTTCATTTGCATTCTATTCACTTGACCATTTACCCTGTCGTATGTTGACTAGGGCTCATACACTCTGATTCTGCACTTTGTACGTCACTGTGGATAAGAGCGTACGTCTGCTAAATGCCTAAATTGTAATTTATGAATGTCTGTATATATATATTCACCCTGTCATCTACAACCCCCCAACCCTTCCAACGATCATCCAGTGGAGGGTTGTCACCCCAGGGGCCTGCAGGCCTGACCCCTGCATGGCGGGCTGGACGGCCCCAGCTGCCGACTGCTCGTCAAACACCTCCAGAGCATGGTTGGGCCAGGAAGACCATGCTTGTTGCCCCCTTTGATCCGACACAACAGCAGCTGCTGCTCCAACGAAGAGCAGCACTTTGTTCCTCTCCTAACTCTCCGCATCACGCTGTCCTACGGCACAAAACCGCCGAATCCGCTGGACTCAAGACGAGAGAGAGAGTAAAAGAGGGCGTTTTTTTTCCCTCTTCCCCGCAAAACATCAACAAGCTCTGACAACGGCAGTGGGGGGTTTTTCTTGGCCCCGACAGAGAGCTCTCAGGCATCTCGTCTTTGACTCTCTCTCTCTCCTTTTTTAAGAGACATGATAGTTATTGTTCAAATCAGCCAGGGTGAATGGAATGGACTGCGGCCAAGCCTGCCCCAGGCGTCAACACACCTGTATGAAAGAGGCCTTATTGTAGCAACCCCGGCAAAGCCAACCTGCACTAGCTCTACCAGTTTTCTGATGTCAAGAGGAAGGGTGGAATTTGTCTACCTCTCTCACTGTCTCTGTCTCCGTCTCTCTCCATCTGCCTCTCTCTCTCTCTCTCTCTCTCTCTCTCTGTCTCTCTCTCTGTCTCTCTCCATCTGGCTCTCTCTCTCTTTCTCTCTCTCTCTCTCTCTCTCTCTCTCTCTCTCTCTCTCTCTCTCTCTCTCTCTCTCTCTCTCTCTCTCAGACAGCACCCTAATCTTTAACCTCATTAATCCCTGTTTCTTCTCTGCGCTGGCACCTATGCTCTGGAATGTTTTCACTAATGCTATTATTTTTTTTGATTATCAGCAGGAGACGGGGTCGGATTAAGCAAGGTGTTGGTCTATATCCCCTTGTTAGCAAAAGCCCCTCTTATCTCTCTCTCTCTCTCTCTCTCTCTCTCTCTCTCTTGCGTTCTCAAAGACAACTCCTTAACTCCTTGTTAAACGTGCATGATAGGTGAACAAAATATGCTCCACCCCCCTCCCCACATCCTGGGCACCGTGGGACAGCTGTGTTTTTGCCTTGTTTGAAGTGTGTCTGAAAACATCCAGTGCATGTCAATATTATCCTCTGTCAAAGCTGCGGTACATGGTGAATGACAGAGATCGTCGTCAAGTGCTGGAAGGTACAGCATTCCTTAAAAGTCAGGTTCGCACCTTTCGGGTGGGTGAGCGGATCTCCGCTTTTATGCAAAGCCAGCAAGAAATAGTACAGGTACATGCTAGCCCACTGGCTGGTGCACACACACACACACACACACACACACACACACACACACACACACACACACACACACACACACTTGTCTGTCCTCTCCTTGCCCCTCTCTGTTCTTCTTGGTAATCGAGTGAGATATCCCTCAACTCAATCACGTATTGTCAGATATCAGACAAGAGGTGGCTTTGTGGATTACCAGGGGACGCTGATAATGACATGATGGAGGCATGGTATATTTCAAACAAAATCGAGTGTCAATTAACTGTATGGGTCTATACTATAGCATATATAGGCAACGTGCGTGTCTGAAGCTATGCAGGAAATAATTCCTTTCCTTCATATCAAACACCTCTCACTCCCTCTCTCTCTGTCTCTCTCTCCTTCATGAGACTATAATTAGTTCTCTAAGAGAGAAGAGAGGGGCCTGCAGACAGGGGGCTTCCATATACTCCATGCGCAACACACACTATACGTATATGCTCGGATGCACTTGCACGCTCACGTGCACACTGCACACACATAGACACACGTGCTGGTGCACACGTGTGTGCGGGCGGGCGCACGCACACATGCACGTTGAACACACACACACACACACACACACACACACACACGCACACACACACACACGCACACACGCACACACACACACACGCACACACACACACACACACACACACACACACACACACACACACACAGTATGCATACTGACATACACATACGCTCCTGAATCTCAAAAGCATTGGCAGGAGACAGAAAACAGAGCCAATGGGGGGGAGGAGAGGGGAAAGAGGTGGAAAGGTGCCCCCATTTTACCACCCCTCTCTCTCCCCTTGCCTTTTTTATTCTCACACTCCCATGCTATTAACCATGAATTTAGGGCAGTGAAAATGCACAGCAGTTTGAGCAATTAAAAAGTGACACCTAAACCTGCCAGATCGACTGCCTGGGTTCCCCTAATGCCTGGGTTTAGACTCACTGCTCTCATGCTTTTTAAGAGCGAGACTATTGGGGAATACGGGACTGTAGTGTGTGTGTGTGTGTGTGTGTGTGTGTGTGTGTGTGTGTGTGTGTGTGTGTGTGTGTGCGTTCCACTGGGATGTCATCATCTTCTCATCATTGTCTCTGTGGGGTGCGAGTGCACGTTTCTACGATGTGCGTTTACCGTCAGTGCTGCATGGTGCTCATGGAAGAGTGTGCGTGCGTGCATATGCTTGCATGTGTGCATGCTTGCGTGTGTACCGTATGTGTGTGCGACAGAATCATCGGTCAGATGTTGGCATGCCTACCTCTGACTCTATTAAATAATTGATCAGCGTTTGGATGTGATAACACACACACACACACACACACACACACACACACACACACACACATGTGGGACCCAGAGTTTAGGGCTAAAAAGCCAGCAGCAGTGATATAAATAGCTGTTGTTTGTAGAGAGCAGTGCTGGCAGTGGCAGCGGTGACTCTGTGGACGAGACCAGGGACTGTGATGTGTCCAGACCAGTGGCCTACAGCTAGACCAGACCAGGGGACTGTGAGGTGTCCAGACCAGTGGCCTACAGCTATAGACCAGACCAGGGGACTGTGATGTGTCCAGACCAGTGGCCTACAGATATAGACCAGACCAGGGACTGTGATGTGTCCAGACCAGTGGCCTACAGATATAGACCAGACCAGGGGACTGTGATGTGTCCAGACCAGTGGCCTACAGATATAGACCAGACCAGGGGACTGTGATGTGTCCAGACCAGTGGCCTACAGATATAGACCAGACCAGGGACTGTGATGTGTCCAGACCAGTGGCCTACAGATATAGACCAGACCAGGGGACTGTGATGTGTCCAGACCAGTGGCCTACAGCTAGACCAGACCAGGGGACTGTGATGTGTCCAGACCAGTGGCCTACAGCTATAGACCAGACCAGGGGACTGTGATGTGTCCAGACCAGTGGCCTACAGATATAGACCAGACCAGGGACTGTGATGTGTCCAGACCAGTGGCCTACAGATATAGACCAGACCAGGGGACTGTGATGTGTCCAGACCAGTGGCCTACAGATATAGACCAGACCAGGGACTGTGATGTGTCCAGACCAGTGGCCTACAGATATAGACCAGACCAGGGGACTGTGATGTGTCCAGACCAGTGGCCTACAGCTAGACCAGACCAGGGGACTGTGATGTGTCCAGACCAGTGGCCTACAGCTATAGACCAGACCAGGGGACTGTGATGTGTCCAGACCAGTGGCCTACAGATATAGACCAGACCAGGGGACTGTGATGTGTCCAGACCAGTGGCCTACAGCTAGACCAGACCAGGGGACTGTGATGTGTAGTTACATTACAAGTTTTACGTTTTACGGGTGCAAAGTTTTATTAATTGTATTCCTTCTCTCTTTCAAATTCCTAAACATTTAAGCCCTATTACAAAATGTTCAAAAATAGTAGAACTATAAGCTCCCAACACACCACATGAGCTTGTAGATCTACACATATTTATTAAATGTTTGAATATATAATTGATTAAAAAAAAAGTAAAATCTTGTCTATAATGACATGCCCAAAATAGGGACAGCAGAGTAAAAGTGTCTAATGATGGTGCGAGGACAGGAGGAGGCTCCATATAACAAGGCACATGATAAAGCAGATATGACTGGAGGGGGGGCCCCTCTCTCTGCACCGCACGTATACACACTGTGTGTCTTCCAATTGAAACATCATTGTTGGTAATGGGAGGAGATAAATATTCATAAGGCCGGGTGAGAAAGAAATCCTAGATTAGAGTGATATACTCTTGTTCCACCTCCCACTTTCCTCTCTCCGTCCCCCTCTCTCTCTCCTTGCTTTCTCTATCTCTCTTTCTCTCTCTGAACAGCCTTGATATGCATAATAGTACAGACTAATACTGGCTAATTCCTCCAGCTACCTCTGAATATCTTCATCAAAGGGTGCGTGCGTGCGTGCGTGAAGGCAGTGGGCTGCACCGTTTATTTCTCACCTCTCCCAAATTGCAAATTACCGGGTTTGATATTCACAAGATTTCAGGCTGCGTTCCAATTAGGAGCGGATTGTTTTTACTGAGAGACTCCCTGGCTGCTTTCCTCACTCCTTCCTTCTCTCTGCTCCCCTCTTTGTCTCCTTCCCTCCCTCCCTGCCTGTGCTTGGCACCAAATCTACTGATAGTTCATCCATAACAGGTCTGAACTGGGGCAGAGCATGGCTTAAACAAACAAAGGCTGTACTGATTTATCGGGTCCTACCCAGTAAAATCCTAACTGTTCATTTAACTCGTTGAGTGTACAAATGGACCTGAAAGGGTCCTAGTTAAATTAGGCATTTTATAGCATACTGTATGTGATGATATGGGCTTATTGGCTTCTGCACCTCAAAAGCTAGAGGGCATCACGCACGCATGCACGCACGCATGCATGCGCACACACACACACACACACACACACACACACACACACAAACACATACACACACACACACACACACACACACACACACACACACGCGCACATGCGTGCTGTCAGGAGGGGGTTGGTTCAGATTGGGTCAGTGGAGAAGAGACTGGAGACAGATTATTTTAAATATGACACCAGTCCAACAACAGGTAAGAGGGGCATGCTTCTTTACACATTGCTATAATCAGAGAGAGAGAGAGAGAGAGAGAGAGAGAGAGAGAGAGAGAGAGAGAGAGAGAGCATGCCTGGACGGAGAGAAAATACCTTGTTGAGGTTCACCAAGTTTAAAGAGATCAGCCAAAGAAGGAACTCCTGTCCTCTCTGGCTAGTGGCTACACACGCACACACGCACGTCCTCTCTGGCTAGTGGCTACACACACACACACACACACAAAATTACTACTAGTCACAGTCCTGCCATTTTTACTTCCCCTTCCAAACATACTGTATATAACAACAACAACAACAACACTAGCTCTCCCTGACCAGTCCCCCAGCCTTCCCATTATCAGCATCCAGACACACATAGCAGTGTGGCTCGCTAACACACAATCACACTGTGACACTGGCTATCTCCTCTCTCAGCAGATAAAACCATTTATTCCAAATCTACACTGTCAGGTTGTCTGGTCCCTCTGAACCTCTGCTTCTAACCCTGTTTGTGTCTAATGCTTTTCCACTCTCCACACATATTAACATTAGGCTATCAGCAAAACTCCTTGTCACCACTTCTCCCATCATTCCTCTCCTTTATTAAAACAAGACAGAATCTATTAACGGCATGGCTTCCCTGTGCAGTCTGCTATATGCAAGGGCACAGAGGGCATTTCTGAAGTGGGTATGGGTGAAGTGATGATATGGCATATCTTGAACAAGGCCTACCACCAATGATGAGCTAAGATGCTAATGTGAGCTTTGTGCAGTATTGCTGCTGCTGAGCTGTTATTGGTCTAAACCAGGGTTCAATAGCAGGAGAGGACAGCAGGTTTACCTTCAAAGTTGTCTTTATTTCTGTAAAGCCAGAATCTTATATTTAGCTGCTTGCCATATGGCTAAGGTAGCATAATTAGTAGTAGTTGTCACTACCACAAAGAAATCACATCCAAACAGGAGCAGAGCATGTGTGTGTGTGCGTGTGTGTGGGAGGGGAAGTGGGTTTGGCTGACGGCTGTGTGTATTGATTAGCTTGCTGCACAGCAGCACAACAGGTGTGTAATCACACCCAGATCAGTGTGTAATTAGATTTTCTAAGGCCAGGTGTGACTGTTTCACTCACTCTACAGTCAAGCACAAGTCATTTTGAGGCAAACATGCATTGAAGCCAGTGAGAGCCATGCTTGTCCAAATCATATGAATAAACAACTGTGACTGTTTTGGGAGAACAAGTGCTGTTGCATGCACCAGAACTGTACCAGTGTAATGCTATTATTTTGGGTGAAATCTTTCAGAATTAATTTGAGGTCCAAGTGAAAAACATCAACATTGTCCCAGGAGTATAAAGAGACGGATGAAAGCAAGAAGCACCTTCCTACAGTACAACACATTATTGTTGGAGCATGCCAAACTGCTGCTAAGTATCCTAAAGAGTTAGGCAGTGACCACATGTTGCTGCTTCATCTCATTTTGATGTCAACTGAGAGGGACCTTACTGCGCAGAGTGGATTTTATTTACAGACCTGAACAATGAAGACATGCTGCACAGTCAAGACAGCTAAAGGTAAGGTGCTGTGTCATTGTACGTGTTTTGCTGTGTATAGTTTGATTCAGGCTGCTGCTCTATTGCGGTTGTTTTGAGGCCCTAAGGCTGGGTTGTAATCAATCATGTTCAGTATATTGCTGTCTATGGATTTGGAGGCTGATGTGAATATGTTTATCTTTTGTGTCGTGGCTTTTGTTAAAGGCTTTGAGTTGTGACAGCATGACTGTTGTATTGATTCACATGACTGGCAGGGAGACAACACCTCTTGGTGTGCATTATTCCTCTTGGCCAGAGTAGGCCATTTCTCTGCCTCTGACTCACTATAAAATGTTGTGTCTGGGTTACAGAGGAGGGTCTCTTCAATAAGTGTAGCCTGGGGGCCCATGGATGCCAAAATCCGACCCTGGACATCACCTATAGCCACTTAAACCCTCTAGTCAACTTGACCGGGGTCGGCTATGTATTTGGTCTGCTCTTTTCCCCCCTCAACAGCAATAGCTCACAACGCGTTGCATTGTGATTTAATTGTGAGCTTGTAGATCTGCTATTTCTTTTCAGTGAATGTTCCTCTCAGAATAGGGAAGGTTTCAAATGGCTAACATGTGATCCATGAGTGTAGCATTCCTATTCAGAGATGCCTAGACTTTGTGTTGGGCCAAGTTGGGCTTCAGAGTCACATCACATTGCTGCACGACAGCTGTCACAAATACAAGCAGTGAGTGCTCTTTCTCAAAGTATGCTCTGGTTTAAAAAAAGCAGTGTACCTAGTATAGAGCCCTGTGGTACTCCAGTCAAGACACATTGTTTAAGTGGTTAAGAAGAGCTGAGTAATGGTACTGTAGGCAGCATGTTTTTCTACTGTATGCCCCACTGGCTGCCATTGTCTCTTCAATGCCGCGTAGGCCTATAGTTATTTGATTCAGGTTATTGCTCTGTTGCTGTTGTATTGGGGCCCAAATGCTGGGTGGCAAATCATTTTCAGAAACTGTTTTTGGCTGCGGAATTGGAGGCTGATGTGAATGTGATTTGTGTTGTGGCTGGCTGCTGTGAAGGTTCTGAGTTGTGACAGGATGGCTGTTGTGTATTGATTCACGTGATTGGCTGGCAGACAACACCTCTTGGGGGGGGTGTGTGGGTGTGTGTGTGTGTGTGTGTGTGTGTGTGTGTGTTCGCACGCGTGTTCCTCTTGGTCAGCATTCCTCCTCTCTCACGTTCTCACAGAATGGAAGGCTTTCTTCAATTACGATAATTTGCTATTTTCTATCTTGTTGTGGCTACTGTTCAAGGTAGAGGTTTTGTACTCTGCTCCAATTCCTCTATTTCTGTTCATTTTGTTGTCTACGTTACAAGAGTGTATCTCATACTGTTCAGCAATGAGCATGACAGGCATATCATTTGAGTGTTGGGGTGGGGAGGGCTCTACAAGTCCAACCCAATGATCAATGTGATCTCAGCGACTCACACCTATTCAGATGCTTTATCTTTGTGTTGTGTTTTTGCCATTGGTAGCCATGATGAGCTTCAGAGCCACATCACAGGCCAATGTACCCAATCTCCCCCAGCTGCACGCCCTGAAAGCCCATAGACAGTCCCAATGAGCTCTAAAGGCAAATGGAAGCTCATAAACACAGACTTGACTGTATAGAGTTAGCATTTTATCTTTTGGCAGTTTCCCCTTTTATGGGCCAGGGACCTTTTATAACAGGGGTAAGGCGATATTGGAGTGGTGGGAGGATGAGAGAGAGAGAGAGAGAGAGAGAGAGAGAGAGAGAGAGAAGTTAAGCAGAACGGTGGGTGGGTGGAAATAGCATGGGGAATGAGAATGAGCTAAAGGTTGAGAGAAGGAGAGAGGGGAAGGAAAACGGCACAGAGAGACAGGGTCACAAATCTTGCTGCTATTCCAGTACGTGACATCTTCACTCGTTTGCGGCTGCTCATTAACAAACAATACTGCTGTGAAATTGGTTTAATGACAAAGTAATAAAATTGCTATTCTGCTCACAGATGGCCCCAGGCACAGGGAGATTCTGGCAGACTTACCGTGGCTGCCTGTGTGTATTAAGCTGCTTGTTCACGAAAACAGTACCCTACACCTTACCTTCTCTACCGTCTCTCTCACTGACCCTGACTGAATGTATTTTTATTTTTTAAGCTCTGTACCTGCAAATGAAATATATTAACCTATTCAACCTTTGATTCTCCTTGAGTTCTTTCTCTCCCAGCATTCTCTCTCTCGCTCTCTCTCTCGCTCTCGCTCTCGCTCTCTCTCTCTCTCTCTCTCTCTCTCTCTCTCTCTCTCTCTCTCTCTCTCTCTCTCTCTCTCTCTCACACCACCCTAGTACAGAAATTACCATCTTAAAATAAAAAAGTGGGCTCGCCCACACAAACGCGGCTCAACTTCATTTCAAACGCAGAGCCCTTGTTATTAAACGATCCACCAATAAAACCAAGCCGTTGAGAAATAAAAGAGCCAAAAGGAGCAGAGAAGTACAAAGACCTCCCTCCTCCCATCTCTGCATCTCTCTCTAATGCTATATAGCTCTCTCTCTCTCTCTCTCTCTCTCTCTCTCTCTCTCTCTCTCTCTCTCTCTCTCTCTCTCTCTCTCTCTCTCTCTCTGTCCTGCTCACATGCTCTTAGCCTCTCTGTGTTGCCCTGTCTGGCTTCTTTCTTTTGCTGGGAGAATTTCACAGCCTTGGAAAGCCTTGAGTTGAGTAACGGGAAAAACATTTCTTATTGTATTTATTTATTTTATTTTCTTCTATGATCCGCCCACTGTGCCAATTTTCTTAAAGAGGCACCTGTTTTCCATAACTCCTGACTCGCATGATGCCTGTACAAGGCTGCCCTGTGATCCCATTGGGTGTCCTTGCCAGCCTATGACCCAACATGCTCCCACTGTCCAAATAGGAGCGCTGGTCCCTTTTACCAATCATAGCCACCGGGTGTGTGTTCATGCATGTAATGTACAGTACACGTTTAGAGAAAGCATAGGCTAACGCAGAAACACGAACCTAGCAAAACAGTACGGCCACCATCTGCACGACTGCACCATCAGTTGCATTTCTTGGTATTTATTTACAGTCCTGTAGATATCCCAGCAGCTCAAGTACCTAAACCTAAGCTTTGTAAAGTTGAATGAAGGTACTTCTGGACTTGTCCCTTCCTAGGCACACTGGTGTGCCGTGAGTGAGATACCATTTTGGAACCACTGACCGACTGTAGACTGTTCTGTGAATGTATATTATCTTGATCTGGCTGGACTTAACCATTTAGAGTAGACCCTATAGTTGACCGGGGTCCTCCAGGGTTCAATCTTTTTGTCAAATAAATAGCCGATCTAGAAGGTTTCAACATGTCACGTTTTTCCCAAATGTTCACCCCAGAATGGTATAACAACGGTTCAAGTAGTATAAAAAATCTGCCAAACGATAAACAAATAAAACCTAGTAGAACAGGGAGTCTTTTCGGCTCTCCTCTGCTCCTCCCTGCCAGTAATCTCAAAATATTTTCTTTTCACTCAATTGGTTTCTCCCTCCAAAACAGATAAAATTGGATTATTATTATTATTATTATTATTATTATTATTGCGGCATCATGAAAGCAGCCGGATCAAATGAACGTGGTGGGTAGGGGGTGTTAGTGGGGGGGCTGGCACTTGGGATCTGACAACAGAGTCAATTCTGCTAATTAACTGCCAATTAGCGGTCCCTAAATGAGAGGGATCACGATGCTGGGGTTGGCAGCGCCCAGATACTCTCTCTATCTGTCAGACGTACACACACGCACACGCACACACACTCATGCACGCACACATGCACACTAAACCACAGCCTCTCTTCAGTTGTATATTTAGAAAGCCAGGGGCATAAGATGGCCACTGCTGGGAGTCCCTGGTTGCAGCCAAAAAAAGGCCTGACATTTCCATCTGGGTCAAAGTTAGACGGATAACCCGCAACTTCTGTCAACTAGCCCACCGCCAGGGACGCAGAAAAGCAGCAGTAGATAAAGAGGGAGCAAGAGACATTACAAAGGAGGGAGAGAGAGGATCAGGCTTAGATATGGCAAAGGCATGAAGTAAACTAAATGAACTCAAATGCCTCTGTGTAGAAATTCAAAATACTTAGATACTTGTGAGAATATTAAAAAAATAAAAAAGGGGAGAAAAGCAGGCTCTCGGGCCTGTTTAATATTTTTTATGTTACATTTGGAAAATATTAGTTATTTTGCATTTCATATAATGGGCTTGCACGCCAAGCCAGAGGATCATAAAACAATCATAAAAATCATAAAAGGCACTGTTCCTACGTGTCTCACTCAGCTCAGAGAGAGAGAGAGGGGGGTGGAAAACGGCCTGCGAAGTGGAGGAACAAATTTGGCCTCAGCTCCCTCTTTCTCTTTCACAGACGCAAGCTTTCTGTTCTCTAATAAGATGTTGCATGTGAATCCAGCATTCGCCTAGCTGTGACTACAATTCCGGGAATGGTTGGTGTGTGTGTGTGTGTGTGTGCGCGCGTGTGCGTGCATGCGTGTGTACTACTATACGACGTCCCCACAAGTATATAGTATAATTATAGAATTTGACATTGTCTCGGTCCTCACAAGAGAAATAGATGTTTTAGTTTTAGACTTATAGGGTTACAATTAGGAAAAGATTCATGTTGGGGAAAGGATTAGACATTTAGAGGTCAGGTTCAGGGGTTAGGGTTTAGACTAAGAGCTTTCCCTATTTTACACTACTAGTTGTGCGGCAATGTCACACCAAAAAATAGATGATCCAACAGCTTGTATGTAGATCAGCTATTTGTCAGCTATTTGTTCGTTCAGATACCTTCAGACATTTGCAGTCCTAACATTCTGATGTCCTCACTAGTATATTATTACAAATAATAATATGTTATGTTATGTTATGTGTGTATCACGTGTGCATGTGTGTGTTGGGTGGTGTGGTGGTAAAATACGGCTTGCTGGGGGGGGTGGGGGGTACACGCTGTAAAGAGAGTTCCAGAGCTCAACTGGCGGGATTTGAGGAAAGGCAATAGGAGTCACGTGACCACTGTCTTCCACGATGGCTATATGATGACTCAATGATGGCTATATGATCTCAAGTGGAGTTTGCCCTCTTGCTGAGATTGGATTCAAAGAAACGGCAGCTGTGTGTCCAAGTAGATCTGGGGTCTGTTTGGTGTCTCCGGTGGGCACGGGCCGCTTGGCGCCGCCAGCCAGAGGATATCCCTCCCTTATCAAGTGACCTGTGCTCCGACGGGGGGCAAAGGTTGGCCCAGATCCGCCCGCCTCTGTGTCTTAATAACTCACTCATTGTATTCCTTTCCGTCGCTAATTAGGGCCTCTCCCTTCTGTGTGTGTGTGTGTGTGTGTGTATTGTTATTAGTGCTCTAGTGGCAGTGCAGTCAGTCATTATAGATGGCAAGAAATAATATATTCTTTCTCTCTCCCTCTGTATCCTTACCTCTGCCCCCCTTCCCCCTCTGCCATGGAAATGGCCAACTGGCTGCCTGTGAGATGAGGGAATAATGAGGGGACGATTTCCTTCCTTTTTTTAGACGCCGTTTCTCTCTTCAGTCATCTGTCATCGGAGTCATCTCTCAGGCCCATGTAATAACCCTGCATGCGTGCGTTTGTGTGTGTGTATGCATGCATGCATGCGTGCGTGCGTGCATGCTACAGTGGTAAATAATGGCAGCGGCGGTTGGCGTGTGTGTTTATGGCAGTGAACGAGGGCACGTCGTGCTGGGCCTGACGCTGAGACATGAAAGGATACGGTCAGGCCCCATTTAGCCCAGACTGATAGCATAGCACCAGGGGCTGCTGAGACAGACGGCTCTACAGCCAGATATACTGTACATCAGGGGTTCCCAAACTTTTTCATGTCAAGGACCCCAAATTGATAATAATTAGCCCACGGACCACCCATATGAAAATATACGCCAGGGACCCCCAAGAGAAGATTTTTAGCAGTGATTCTCCACCATTTTCATTTCAAAGACCCAGCAGTTTGGCCTGTATTATTCCACGGACTATCTCTGGGACCCCAATAGTTACTGACCCTTAAGGGTCCATTTCGTTCCAAACTATACCATTTAGCCGTCACCGTCTCACACACTCTGCCGAACCCGACCACGACCCTGACACGGCCCTCACCCACGTCTCCCGCAATCTAAAACAAATGCAATTAAGTGTCAAGCCGCACCCGCCTCAACATTTGACGCCAGCTCGTCTGAATGTACAGCAGTGCAAACACAAAGCAGCCCTACCTAATGGTCGACTAATGGCGTCCTGACACACACACACACACACACACGCCAAGATGGTGCACCATCCCACCACTAATTACACATGCACTCTTACACATACTGTACATGCGTCCACCCATACGTGCTTGCATGCGCGCGTGCACACACACACACACACACACACACACACACACACACACACACACACACACACACACACACACACACACACACACACACACACACACACACTGATTGAGGCTACTGTTTAAAGAATAATTATTAAGCCCTTGTCCTCATCCATTCCCCACCAGTGCAGTGAGCGTGTGTACTTTAACCTTTTCCTGTGGTTCCATATTAACATCACAGCGCTAATGGGCTATATGTGGGGTTGCTATAGTACCAACAGGTGAGGCTGCGAGCTAATGATGACACAAATGATCTAGCATCGCATTTAGTCTGACAGGTGAAGCCCTGGCCGTGGGTGCAGAGCCAGAGCATTTCGTCATCGGCAGCTGGGCCCGCTTTCTATACAGAGCTTTTTTATATATATTTAGTGCGTACACACAGTAAATTCCTCAGTGTTGAATTCATTCATCAAGCTGTAACTTGGTAACTCTCAGAAATAGATGGAGACTGAGAGGATTGGACATGGTGCAGGTGAGCTGCAGGTATAGATGGAGACTCAGGATGGGACAATTGGTGCAGGTGAGCTGCAGGTATAGATGGAGACTCAGGATTGGACATGGTGCAGGTGAGCTGCAGGTATAGATGGAGACTCAGGATTGGACATGGTGCAGGTGAGCTGCAGGTATAGATGGAGACTCAGGATGGGACAATTGGTGCAGGTGAGCTGCAGGTATAGATGGAGACTCAGGATTGGACATGGTGCAGGTGAGCTGCAGGTATAGATGGAGACTCAGGATGGGACAATTGGTGCAGGTGAGCTGCAGGTATAGATGGAGACTCAGGATGGGACAATTGGTGCAGGTGAGCTGCAGGTATAGATGGAGACTCAGGATGGGACAATTGGTGCAGGTGAGCTGCAGGTATAGATGGAGACTCAGGATGGGACATGGTGCAGGTGAGCTGCAGGTATAGATGGAGACTCAGGATGGGACATGGTGCAGGTGAGCTGCAGGTATAGATGGAGACTCAGGATGGGACATGGTGCAGGTGAGCTGCAGGTATAGATGGA
>NC_137876.1:37072176-37112176 GCF_963924005.1 Protomyctophum bolini
TTGCCAGGTGCTGACATCTCCTTGGCGAGGAGTGATGCAAGCCTTTTCAGTTTCTTCCTCTTTTTGTGTGCGTGTGTACGTGTGTGTGTGTGTGTGTGTGTGTGTGTGTGTGTGTGTGTGTGGGAGGGGGGGAAGAGAGAGAGAGAGAGAGACGAGTATGTCCACGTGCCAATAAGCATGTCTGTCTTTCTATGTCCTTAAAGTACATGCCAGCGTTTGCATTTGGAGACCCTCCCCTCACACCTTAACCCTTGGTCTCATTTTCATTACATTAACTGACGTGGTCATAATCCAAACGGACTCTGACAAACAATCCAGTACTATAGAGTGAAATCCAGAGTGATAGTTTGACTCTGAGGGTGTAAAATTGACCCCTGTGGGTCAGAGTTAAACTAACAATCTGGATGTTGCTATGTATGCACACACATTCCCTCTCTCTCTCCGTCTTGTGAGAGCTTTCCTCTGTCTCTCTCTTCCCCTCTATCACTGACACGCACACGCACACACACACACACACACACACACACACACACACACACACACACACACACACACACAATGTGATCTGGAATGGATATGATATGGAGCGGAGGTGATGGGGAGGAGAGGAGAGGAGCATTAGATTGGGGAGTGGGTCATTTACATTGTATTAAGGCTTTGTTGGCCTCTCTCCGGCCCGGCCTCGGTCATCAATCGCCTATACTGTCAGCCAGGCGGAGCACACTGCAGCCCCGGTGATGAATACGGCGGCCCACGGCCCAGCGTGTACGTCCACCAACATCCCACCATAATGAATGGTTTGAACAAACAAGAAAGATGTCTCATCAAGGAGAGTAGGGATGTTAAAGCCCCTCCCCCTCGCAACAAAACCCCTGAGTAAGGAGATTTGCTTGGACCACATAGACACAACACTAAAAAAAAATCCTATTTCGCTCAGCCCTGCCATGCACCCCCTCCCCCACACCCCGCTCTCCACCTTCCCTCATTCCCTCCATCTTTCCTTCCCTCCATCAGACCGGACGCCCCCTCCCTCATCCCTGCTGACATGCACGTGCTCTAGTGCACACTCAAGTAACAAAACTGCACATGCCATGCGCACGCACGCGCACACACACACACACACACACACACACACACACACACACACACACACACACACACACACACACACACACACACACACACACACACACACACACAGTACTGTATATGTGCCTATGCATATAGCTTCCCCTCATCCCATCTTCATCTCTATCCTGCTCTTTCTCTCTCCTCTTTCTCGCCCATCCACACACCCCCACCCCCCCACCCCTTTTATGGCTGTGACTGCAGGCCACCCACACTTTACGTCGTGGCAGCTTTCCTTAAAGCCGGGGTTCTGAAATCTCAGCCACACAAAATGGAGTGTGCAGTGGCAGTGGAGGTACATGTGTACACACACACATACACACACACACACACACACACACACTCACACACTCACTGACATAAGAACTAAGGCCGGCATGGTGGGCCTGGCGGTTACAAGGCTGCAGCAGCCGTGAAATTGGAGAAAGGCTATTTAGACCTCTGAGCAACCTCTTAACGTTAATTGCCTCAGTAAAAAATATACGACTGTAAATCACTCGATGTGAAAAAAAAAACCCCATTACATGTAAAAAATAAAAAATATATATTTTAAAACGAGCGAGTGAGCGATTAATGGTTGAATAAACGTTAAACAAAATGCATTGAGTCGAGCAAGGCAAGTCATTCACTGTTCTGATGGGGCTGTTTTGGGAGTTGGCCCCTCCCTCAACCACCCACCCACACACACACACACACACACACACACACACACATGACATGGTTATTTAATGGACAAAACACAAACATGCACGGCCAGATCAAAGATGTTATTGATAAGCTCATGGCTGGCTTTGAGTTCGATCGATACGTCGAGTTACAAACACCGAGACCAATATCCTTAAAAGAGGATTGACCACAAAACGTAAAGCAGTCGGTCTATAAATAATTAGACGGCAGAAATGAGCGCCTTGGTTTTATTGTCCAGGCCAGCACTGCTCTCCGATCGAAGCAGCTCTGTTAATTATGCTGAAGCCTGTTAATGGCACAAGCGTGCACTATACCACCACGTGCACTATCCCACCACAAATGTTGTCTAATTCCAACACTCTGACCTGAAATTGCACACCCTGTCATGACCGTGCACATGTACACACACACACACACACACACACACACACACACACACACACACACACACACACAGGTGGATCATATTCTGCCAGTCATTGAGCATCGAGCTCTCTGTGTGTGTGTGTGTGTGTGTGTGTGTGTGTGTGTGTGTGTGTGTGTGTGTGTGTGTGTGTGTGTGTGTGTGTGTGTGTGTGTGTGTGTGTGTGTGTGTGTGTGTGTGTGTGTGTGTGTGTGTGTGTGTGTGTGTGTGTGTGTGTGTGTGTGTGTGTGTGTGAGTGTACGCGCAAGCACGTGCGTGCGACCAACTGCTGGCTAAATTACATGGTGTGATGTGCTCTGTGCTCAGTGACAGTGCTAGCTGTAATGGCCTCTGTGGTTGCTGAACATTACAAGCTGAGCCAGCTCCATCATCATCTCCCTACACTTCTTAACCCCCCCCCGTCGTCGTCAAGCCCCAGAGTCCATCCTTCTATTTCACTACACTCACACACAATAACCACAACCACTGCTGGGCCACTCTACGGCCATGCCACACCTCCAGCCTGCTGCCTGTGACTTTAACACGCCCATACAAAATCCACTGGAGATGGTGGTCTCTGAACACCTAATCGCTACCACCAGCGTCGCATCCCTCAGCCCAGTCATTACTACGCCGTCCCCCAGTCCCTGCAATGCTGTGCACCCCCTCCCCCCTCTCTTCTCCCATCTCCCATCCACCCACCTAGCCTCAGCCCCTTCCCTGAGCGTCCAGTGGACCCCGTTGATGAATGACATCATCAATGTGTGACATGAGTTATAGAGCCAGGCCACGAGGTCGCGGTGTCCTGCAAACCCATTCCATGTTAATGACTCCCAGGAAATCGCAGGCCATTGGCTGTTTACCCCCCCCAATGCCATGGTAACACACACACACACACACACACACACACACACACACACACACAGCAAGATTTGCTGATGTGGCGCCATTTATTGTTGTCTCCCAGGTTATTTCGAAAATATCTATCTATTAAATCTATATTTTGTAAAGGGCTGTAATAATTCCATAATGAATTTCTTCAAAGTATTGCTTATTGTGTATGGGCGATGTTTGGCTTATTGCAGGTTGGTCTTTTGTTTTACAGCAATAATTTATCCTTTATGGTTAATTTCATATACTGTATACATTTTTTAAATTGATTGGAATCTTATTTGTTTTTTAATCATAGTGACTGGGGGATGATAATAATATGAACTGCCTCAAATAAATGCAATCAACTATTGGAATGACATTTTAATATGCACTCTGCATTGAGCTGGCGTAAGATTGGCACATTTTAAATATCAACATGCCATTGTTAATAATATTACAGTTTGTCTCCTTCTGACAAACGACAATGAGATTGAATGCATATAGGCATATCCCAGAGATCAGATATGACAAACATATCCAATTTGACTTTTTGAATCTGTCACGGGTGATTACTTTGCACCCAGTAGAGCGATATCTAGCTTCTTAGCTTCAAGACATTTCTGACAGATCCCCCCCCCCATTTACAGGATGCAGCTCATCAATTCTAAGTCTGCAAATATCAAATGGGTTCCCAATTGACAGTTAATATAGAAGGGCCTAAACATTTTGACTAACGTTGTTGTCTTCAACTAAACTAGTTGGCAGAGTAAAAAACTTGTTGTTTCTTATAATTGTATGTAATGCATTTCATTATCGTGGACGTGATGTGATGGAATTCATTTTGAAATGAATGAGCAACTGTATTTGTCAGCAGATATATTAAAGGACAGTGGTGGTTTATTTAAAGTTTATGTAAAGATGTTTCTGGGCATATCTTGACAAATAAACTCCTTCAGTCAGTTGAATTAGAAATGAGGCTGTAGAAAAAACATCACATACCCTATGATCTGGGAGCTAAACCTGAGTGCATTGAATCGATTTTTTTTTTGTCGTCCAGTGTGTGCAGACTAAAAACAAAAACGTTCTTTCTTTTCCTCCCTCTCTCTCTCTCTCTCTCTCTCTCTCTCTTTGTGTGTGTATTGGGTGGGTAGAGTGGAGTGGGGGAGTCTGTGTTTGTTTTATTTTCCTGGGGACTAAGCTGCTTCCTGACAACAGCGTGAAAACAGGCAAGAATGCCATATGACTCAATGACTCAACCTTACCTTACACACACACATGCGTGTGCACGCACGCACGCACGCACGCAAAGAAACGGCACACAAACTTCAACAATCTGAATACACAGTGTTCAACACAAACACACTGCACGCCAATCTCTGATAACGGCCAACCAAAGTATGTCCATATCTACGCTTAACATAAACTGCGTTCAATACACCACTGCTCTTCTGTTTCGCTCAGACTGTGAAGCCTCCACAATAACTTTGGCAGCTCTCAGCAGACTGCACTCGCACAGTAAAATAGTGATGATTACAAATACAAGGAGGGCCGCCGGGGCCCCGGGCATCAATAATAGAGCAAAGGGCCCCCAGTCTTGTCTGTCTGGCTCTCTCTCTCTCTCGCTCACTCGCTCACACAGTCACACACACACACACACACACACACACACACACACACACACACACACACACACACACACACACTCTCTCTCTCTCCCTTTCCGACTGGCTGGTTGGTTGGCAGAGCTTCAGTACTACTAGTGCTGTTGCTGCTGCCACGGCCCCCCACACAACAATCACTGGCTGGGCTCCTGAAGCGGGTTCCTGGAGCCCGGCCAACTGCCTGTTTGCTCTACACCATTAATTTATGTTCACTGGAGATGGTGCAAGGTTCTAGAGCAGCTCTCCGGCATAACCACTCTGCTCGCCTGCCAAGCTAACTGTTTGCCCCCTGCAAAATGGGAGGGCGAGGAGGAGGAGGGAGGCAGAGGAGAGAGAGAGGCCAGGGTGGGAGAGCGGGGAGGAGGGAGCGAGTGAAGGATGAATGGAGTGAGGGAGGGAGGAAGGCAGTGTGGAAAGGAGTGGGTGAGTCCAGGGTGAGGGGGAGAGCCCTGGAGGATAATGTGAGATATAGGCATGTGATTGTACCAAAGCTCCGTGAGGCTAAATAGCAATCACTCCCACACAATCCCAATGCACCTCCAGACTCCGCTGCTGGACCAATGGGAAGAGAGAGACGTTTTAGGGGAGCATTCGCAGGCGGTATCACACATAAATGAATTCATAAGATATCAATTTTGGCTGCTCCGTGCTCATTTGGTATGTAATATAGGACTCCACAAAAGACTTCCAGACAAGGATCAACTGGTTCAACCAATACTTTTATTGGCAGCTATCGCACAAATACATTCTGTATGTGAACCAGACTGTGTGTGTGTGTGTGTGTGTGTGTGTGTGTGTGTGTGTGCATGTTGAGTTGTGTTGCTGACTTGGTCTCAGATGTGGCCCGCAGCCATAGAGATGTGCCTGTTTAATCGTCAGATCGAGTTCATGGCTTCTTTTTCCAACACACGGCTGCCCCCTCTGCTTTCAAGGGGAGGAATACGATCCCTCCATCCTTAAAGTGGGGGCCCGGTCTCTCTCTCTGTCTCTCTCCTCCTGCCATACTCTACGGGCCCCAGCGGCTATCCACCCTCCTATACTGCACACACTAACCAGTCTGGCCTCCGCTCCCCTCCACCTCTTCCACTCTCCTCATCGCTCCCTCTTTCAAAGTTTCCGCTGAAGCTTTAAGCCAGGTCCTAGAGGGCAGGAATTTGGCCTGGTTTTTCAGACCAGTCTGTTGGCTTTGTTGTGGTAACTGCCTGCTCAGGGGCACCCAGCTCTGCTCTGCACTGCAGACTCGCCTGATGTCAACATGCAGCCACACTCAAAACTTGCTCTCAGAAAAAAAGCCTTCATACCAACTCTTTTTGATAAAAACTAAGAGATAAAAACTAAGAGAAGACTACGAATTTCTTTCCTCCTATAAAAGCCATTTGAAGCATTCTACTCTTCCCTTTATTTTCCTTCCAATAACTTTCAGTGTTTAATTTGCCTAAAGTTGAATTCTAAATATGTTACTGAAATGTCACATTGTGTCTAAAAAAGAACCTGCCCTGCTCCTAGTCTCACTGCTCTGTGCTGCATGTTGCTTATTGGGAGTGTGAGGTCATTGGTGTCTAGTCTTTGCGAGGGACTTTTAGGGCCTATAAGCAGATCATTAGGGGCCTTGTACAATCACTGTGGGCCAGTGAAAGGCAAGGCCCACCCCTTTGGCCTGTACAGGAACCCCCATATCCTCACCACTTGCCCCTATAGCCAGTCATAAAGTCATTGGGAAGCCCATGCTATGGCCTGTAGGGCACGGTGAACGACCCATGCCCCTGGATAAACATCAGCCCTTCATTAATGACCTGGGCACACATTGTAAAGTAATAATGCTTTCCTAAACCAGCAAATATACAATACATGTACAGTACAGGAGGATTAGGTCCATGCTGATTTCTTTGTGGATTGATTTATCCATCTTTTAGTGCAGCTCCCCATAATGTCTCTGTTTCTCTTCGGGTGCATGACGGTGACTCGAAACCTCCTGACAACAGTCATGAGACCGGTGGATGACTTAACTACCTCTGAACAGCTGAGCGGCTCTTTACGCCCAGCTACTGTCCTTCTGCTCAGACCACACACTACCTTTCAGCACACTCCAATGAGAGCTGCATGAGGCCCATGGAGTATATAGCACTGCAAGGATGATTAGAGCACTTCCAAATAGACTGTTGATCATGTCTGTTGGGAGAAGGACTTAGCATTAGCATATAGGGTCTCTTTAAGTTTATCCTCTCCTCACCATTGTGTTCCTTTTTGGCATTGTTTAACTTCCCAAGCCTGAGTTAAGTGTGGCTGATCTTCAAACTGGAATAGGAACAGGTTAATTTAGAGAAAGAGAGAGACCAAGAGAGAGAGAGAGAGAGAGAGAGAGAGAGAGAAAGAGGGTTTGTTCCCTCTTCAAACAGAAGTAGCCTCTTGACGGCGCTACCTTTCATTTTGTATTAACTTAATGAGCATAAGTATTCAGATTCAGATACGCTTTTCTTTCTCTTCAGAAGACTCCAGATTCTCTTGAGAAAGGCCACTACATTCCAATAGCCAGCCTCGGGACACAATAATGAAAACGCAAGCACTTACGGAGGACAAACAAGAAACCCCCCGGGCCAGCTATGGAATGTCAAGACAATTTAAAAGATATTATAGGACATTTGTAATGTCACTTTCTGTTTTCAGGTCAAAAATCAAAGGCAAACACAGAGGATAACATTTGTCCATTACAGTCGAGAGGGGGGGTCCCCCCGCCCTGAAAACAGCTGCAGGGGACACTTCCTGTTTGCTAATGACACTAAATGTGTTCAAGTCAACCATGTCAAGGCCTCTCCCTTCCCTCTATGAACGGACAGCTGGGGTGGAAGGAAAGAGTTTGACTGCCCAATCTCTCTCTCTCCTTTTCTCTCGCTCGGTCGCCCACTTGACCGCATTCTCTCCAAAAAATGAAAGAAGCTCTTAACTGTGTGACAGACAGACACTAGCCGATGAGTCACCGTAGGTGTATTCACCTCAGAACACAGGTAGACTTCAGGAAAGGTCCCGTGGAACAGAGCCAGCCCATCCCCAATCAGTCACCACCCCGTCCCTACCTGTTGTGTGCCTGTGCTCTTTTACCGAGTGCCATTTTTGCCGTGCAAAAAAAAGGAAAACAAAAAAGCACATCCACCAAGCGCTCCTTTCATG
The DNA here is from genome assembly GCF_963924005.1 of Protomyctophum bolini. Taxonomy (NCBI): domain Eukaryota; kingdom Metazoa; phylum Chordata; class Actinopteri; order Myctophiformes; family Myctophidae; genus Protomyctophum; species Protomyctophum bolini. The sequence goes on from NC_137876.1 coordinate 37,080,094, forward strand.
TAGGGCTGTATGAGTCAAGGAGATGTCTCCCGTCATTGCTCAACACCCATAGGCCGGCCAGCTGTATACGTGCAGACTGACGAATGCCCTGAGGATCTCAGCGCCTTCTTCATGTTCTTCCGCGGGAGTGTCTACTGATGTGAGTGGAGTTAAAATGTCTTCATGAAGTGACGCTGAGAGAAGAGAAGAACAGAGCCGAGCCGAGAAGAGAGGAGCGGTATAGTAGGCTACACAGTAAAATCCTCAGAGGTGATTTATCCATTTCTAACTCGATTGCACGTGTGTAACCAAATGGATCCTTACTTGTCCATTTGGTTACATTTGTACGCACTCAGAGTTGGGATTTTACAGTGTAGTAGCTTTTAGGCTCTGCTAATAGCGGCTGCTCTTTAAGTGCATTCCCCCATCCTCCCTCTCTCTCTCTCTCTCTCTCTCTCTCTCTCTCTCTCTCTCTCCTTGTAGTGCTCTTGGGCTCAATCCTGCCCTGGGGCCGAGCTGACCTTTGACCTGGCTGGCCCGCCTGGCTACAGCCCTCTCGTTTGTTAGGGGCTTTATCCACTGACAAAGCAGGCAGGAAGTTGGCAGCCACCCAGCGGCCCCATGGGAGGATGACCATCAGCTAGATCAGCTTACCACTTATTACAGGATGGTAGGGAGTATGTGTGTGCACACACATTTGCGTGAATGTGTGCATGCATGCATGACACTGTGTGTGTGCATGTGCGCGTGCGTGTATGCGTGTGCGTATGCGTGTGTGCGTGTAGGTGTGTGTGTAGGTGCATGCTCGGACATGCGCTTGTGCAAATACTGTATATACGAGTGTGCGTGTATGAGTGCAGCAAGTGAATGCATGTCCGCTGGTGTACGTGCATGTGCGTTCTTGTGTTTGCATGCACATGTGGGTGTGCCACGAACTCGGAAAATGTGGCTGACCTTTTTTTTTTTTTTTTTTTTCTCTCGTGTCGGCGATTTTTTGCTAGCTAATGACACGCAAAAATAAGCCTGGAAGCTACAAACGTCCCCGTCTCCCAGCTAACCCGATCAGCTACGCATGTTAGCGACAATCAGGCAACCTTCCAGCCACTGGACTCGGGGGACCCCAGCACACACTTCTGACTGCCTCTCTCTCCCTATTTCTCTTTCACTCTCTCTCCCTCTTTCTCTCTCTCTATTTCTCTTTCACTCTCTCTCCCTCTTTCTCTCTCTCTATTTCTCTTTCACTCTCTCTCCCTCTTTCTCTCTCTCTATTTCTCTTTCTCTCGCTCTCTATTTCTCTCTCTCTATTTCTATTTCTCTCTCTCTATTTCTCTTTCTCTCTCTCTCTCCTCCGCCTCCTCCTCCTGCTCATCGGAGCGCTCAGAGCAGCTCACTAAAACATTATATCATAAGACACTCCAGTTTCACCCTCGCCACTCCATAAAAGTCAGGTAATTCATACTTCATTTATATACCTTCCCATTAATAAAGCTGATGAACTTTTACTCCTTAAATCTAATGGGCCATTTTGCCCTGACTGCCAGTACTCGTGTCTCTCTTGCACGCGCACATGTACGCACAGCGTCACACACACACACACACACACACACACACACACACACACACACACACACACACACACACACACACACACACACACACACACACACACACACACACACACACACACACACACACACACTCTCTCTCTCTCTCTCATGTCTACCTCACTCTACTTAATTATTGCTGTGGAGAAAGCTATATGTTAATCCACAACTAGTTACTCTGCTGTTTCATTGCCGGCATGCAGGGTTTGGGTGGAAGGAGAGACACAGCCAGAGAGAGAGACAGAGGGTTTGGGTGGAAGGAGAGACACAGCCAGAGAGAGAGACAGAGGGTTTGGGTGGAAGGAGAGACACAGCCAGAGAGAGAGACAGAGCGTTTGGGTGGAAGGAGAGACACAGCCAGAGAGAGAGACAGAGGGTTTGGGTGGAAGGAGAGACACAGCCAGAGAGAGAGACAGAGGGTTTGGGTGGAAGGAGAGACACAGCCAGAGAGAGAGACAGAGCGTTTGGGTGGAAGGAGAGACACAGCCAGAGAGAGAGACAGAGGGTTTGGGTGGAAGGAGAGACACAGCCAGAGAGAGAGACAGAGGGTTTGGGTGGAAGGAGACACAGCCAGAGAGAGACAGAGCGTTTGGGTGGAAGGAGAGACACAGCCAGAGAGAGACAGAGGGTTTGGGTGGAAGGAGAGACACAGCCAGAGAGAGACAGAGGGTTTGGGTGGAAGGAGACACAGCAAGAGAGAGACAGAGGGTTTGGGTGGAAGGAGACACAGCCAGAGAGAGACAGAGGGTTTGGGTGGAAGGAGAGACACAGCCAGAGAGAGACAGAGGGTTTGGGTGGAAGGAGAGACACAGCCAGAGAGAGACAGAGGGTTTGGGTGGAAGGAGACACAGCAAGAGAGAGACAGAGGGTTTGGGTGGAAGGAGAGACACAGCAAGAGAGAGACAGAGGGTTTGGGTGGAAGGAGAGACACAGCCAGAGAGAGACAGAGGGTTTGGGTGGAAGGAGAGACACAGCCAGAGAGAGACAGAGGGTTTGGGTGGAAGGAGAGACACAGCCAGAGAGAGACAGAGGGTTTGGGTGGAAGGAGACACAGCCAGAGAGAGACAGAGGGTTTGGGTGGAAGGAGAGACAGCCAGAGAGAGACAGAGCGTTTGGGTGGAAGAAGGAGACACAGCCAGAGAGAGACAGAGGGTTTGGGTGGAAGGAGACACAGCCAGAGAGAGACAGAGGGTTTGGGTGGAAGGAGAGACACAGCCAGAGAGAGACAGAGGGTTTGGGTGGAAGGAGACACAGCCAGAGAGAGACAGAGGGTTTGGGTGGAAGGAGACACAGCCAGAGAGAGACAGAGGGTTTGGGTGGAAGGAGACACAGCCAGAGAGAGACAGAGCGTTTGGGTGGAAGAAGACACAGCCAGAGAGAGACAGAGAGAGAGATTTCTGAGGCTTGTTGACTGACCTCTGTCACAGACACGACGAGCAGTGACATGCACACAGTATTCCGCATCGTGTGCTGTGTGGCTTTTTAACAGTTCCTCTCTTACTTCTCTCTCGTTCTCTCTCTCTACCTTTCTCTCTCTCGCCCCGAGAGTGCAACGGAGGGTCATTGACCCCTGGGCCTAACGCAAGGCATGATGGCTCCCCGGCTCGGAGGCTGTTGACAAGCGTCTGTGTTCTTTTCAACAACTCGTTGAACCCCCCCCCCCCCCCCTCACCCACCCCCACCCCTTCCCTTCTCAGGAATGTAACACAACCGCTCACTGAGGTAACCCTAGCCCCTCCCCTCACATCCCTCATTTGCAGAGAAAGAGAGAAAGAGAGCGCGCGAGAGAGAGGGAGAGAGAGAGAGAGAGAGAGAGAGAGGCCAACTGGGGGTTTAAGACAGCTGTTGTTTTTTCTTCCTGACTCTCTTGCTCTCTCTCTCTCTTTCTCTCTCTCTCTCTCTCTGTCTTTACATTGCAACTCGCCCTCTGCCTGTGGAATAATTAATGATGCAATTGAGCTGAGAAGAGCAGTCTGACCAGCAGGGGCCGTCCCCGAATGCCTGGCTGCTGCTTTCATGGCGGACCAGGAAATAGAAAGAGAGAGAGAGAGAGAGAGAGAGAGAGAGAGAGAGAGAGAGAGAGAGGGGGAAAGAGGGAGGGAGAGAGAGGGGGGGGGGGGAAGGGCGACAGACACCCACAGAGACAGATAGGCAGAGGAAGTGAGAGAGAGAGCGAGAGACATAAACCAGTCACAGACAGTGGGAGAAGGAGAGATTGTTAATAGTCTATTCCCCCAACGAGCCCTGGACCTGCGCGGGCTTCCTCCCAGTTTTCATCCCCTCTCGGCCATTCCTCCGTCCCCCATCCCCCTCTCCTCTCCTCCGTCCTGATGGCGGGATCGAGGGGCCTGACCTGTCTGGTGATTGATGGTAATGTCTCAGGAAGTCATTTTCCCCGACAGCGCCCCGCCGCCTTTCACCAGGCCCAGTGCAGAGGTGAGCCCATCACAGGGACGCCGCTCAGCCCCCCCTCCTCCCCAAACCCATCCATCCCAGAAACCCCCTTTCCCCCCGCCAAAGCTCTGTAGTTCAAACACAAGGGCAAGACAGTGACTCAAGTCAATGCAAAGAGACAAATAAATGCTGTTGTAGTCTATTGTGTGTGTGTGTGTGTGTGTGTGTGTGTGTGTGTGTGTGTGTGTGTGTGTGTGTGTGTGTGTGTGTGTGTGTGTGTGTGTGTGTGTGTGTGTGTGTGTGTGTGTGGGGGGGGGGTTGCCATTCCTTTGGGAATGGAAGGAAAGGTCCGATAAAAGATCAGAGGTGAGTTTGCCGGACAGTCAAAGGCAAAAGCATGTCGGCCATATTGTTGTTAAAACCAATATGGGACATCTTGAAGTGGATCTGTAGAGCGGCCCCTAATTCAGTGTGCTGGGGATGGTTCCCCACGACTCCATTACTGTCAGCGCTTACCACCTCCATTATGGCAATTAGGACATGGTTCCAACACTAGGAATGCTATGCTATGTGCTGGAATTGCTAACATCTGCCATGCCTCCGCTCCATGTGTTGGAGACGAGTTATCTTTGCTTAAGCACACATCTTTTTTTCTTTTTTACAGTCAAGTAAAGTCTTCTCTTAGTCTTTTCTCATCTTGTTTTTTTCTTTACCCCACTTTTCATCTGAGCACTCCACATTTATTTACTTAATTCCAGTCAAACTGTGCCTTAAAGAGATCCTCTCAGTTTGAGTCCAAATAACCTAAAATGATCCGTGACGTGTCACGCCACGTTCCCGTCTTCCGTAGGCTTCATTAGTTTTTAATATCCAGCCGAGGAAAGGAGGGGAAAATGGCGTGGAGATAATCAATGGAAAGGGACCAGTAGCCTATTAATCTCCCCCAAAGGATTGTGGGTTAATAACACGCTCTTGCATAGGCAAACGTGGCTGTGTGGCGAAACACATCTGTCTGCCTGGATGGGCTACTTAATGAAACAGCCAGCCTCTGGCTGCTGAGATGGATGTCGTTCCCCCAGTGAAAAATGAGTCTCCCCCTCTCTCTCTCTCTCTCAGGCAGAGGCACAGATGATAGGGCTCCATTCAATTCACCGGAGACCTGACTGTGTCCCCGCGTGAGAGCAGCTTTAACAATGTGGGTGCAAGGCAGGACAGGCAACGCATGGCCACCAGAGCACGGCCTCGCCAAGATCATATCGGAGACTCCTAATACGAACAAGAGACTTGACTGATCTGGGAACGAAAGAGCGGGGCAGCACAGAGAGAGAAAAGGGGAAGAGGAGTAGTACAGTAGAGAGATAACGACGTAGAAAGAGAGGGGGGGGGGGGTACTGATAATGCTGAACCACCTGGGATTGATAAGCAAACTGTGTGTGTGTGTGTGTGTGTGTGTGTGTGTGTGTGTGTTTTGTGACAGTGTGTGAGATGACCCCTGGTCAGGGAGTCCTGTAACAGGAGCTCACCTCCGGTTCTGCGAGCCCTTCTCTCGCTGCGCTAAACAGCCACCTGAAGACAGGATTAGCCATTGTGACACGGCCCCAGAGGTAACCGAGATACACCTCCGGGGACAGACATGAAACGCACACTGTCACGTGTTGCAGGGACGCGGCCAGGTGAGGAGAGGTAGAGAGAGGTTGGAACAGAGCGAGAGTGAGAGAGAGAGAGAGGGGTGAAAAGGCTGGGGAGGAGGAGAAGACAAGGAGGAGACAGGTGCAAACAGGACACCTATAAGAGGATACAGTTGTAATGTAGAGCCGCGCCGAGGTGACGGTGTCGCCGCTCTTTGCTGTCGTCTAGTGAAAACAACAGCACAGCCCAGGACCCCAACTGCTGCCTTGGGGTGGCCGAGATTTGTGCCTGTATGGAAATGAATGCCTGCTTGCAGCAGGTTGAGGATTCACCCCACTGACACTGTGTATATTTGTGCATGTGTTTGCGAGTGTTTGTGTGTGCGTGCGCGTGTGTAGCCCTGCACGTTGGCACACATGAGTGCGCGTGCTGTACTGTGACGAATGAGCGGCACTTAATTTGCGACTGATTATGCGGGCTGCGGGTCCCCTAAACCCCTTTGAACTTGTAATTGCCGCTGTTTTCAATAATGAACATTAAGAGGGATTCAGAAATGTGTGGCTAATTGCAGGTTTGCCCCCTGCTTCTTATTTATTTTTAATTCTCCATTTTTCCTCCGTCTTCGCGCGGCATGAGGAGGCGGAGCCGAATGAGTTGTGGTAAGAGGAGGAGGAGAGCCCGAGAGGGAGGCTGACGTTTTGGAGGCAGCATGCGCGGCAGTCGTCGCGCCAGCTCCCCCTTTATCTAAATAATTGTACAAGCTGGTTTATGGGGTTTAGAGAGGCGCTTTTTGTGTGAGTCGCTGTAGCCCCGGGGATATACGGGGACTGGCTTTCCCCTCGATCAATATTCACACAGATTCACATCTGGAGCCAAGGCCTGCTCTGCTTAGATTTGGATTTATTTCTTTATTTCTTTTTGATTTCTTTTTTTCCTTATTTTTCTACAGTTCCCTTCTTACCCTTTTTTCTATTTCTTATCAGTGAGCGGTGCAAGCTTCTTTTTTTTTTTCTTCATACAAGCGGCTGCTCTCTATCGGAGACGCTCGTCTGTAGCACCTCCCTATACACGATCTTAGAAGATGTTGGCCGCCAAAGAAATCCAGAGCTCTGTAGTTGAACTGGGTCTGCTGGCCTGTATGAATAACAGACACAGATAGTACAACACATGGTGCAATTCATGTGAGGCAGTGCTAGTCATAGAAGTGCATTGTGGGTAAATTCTGGAGGTGAAGGCTCGGAGGGTCCACTGAGGCCATTGAGTCGGGGGAAGGATACACGCAACAAATTGACCTGCTCGGCTTCACTCTTTGATGTGGACCGCTGCACTCCTAGAGAGAGAGAGTAGTCCATATGCCCAGGAAGGGAAGACGAGAGAATATATTGATGAAAACAAGTAGAGAGGACGAAAGCGAGGAGAGTGAGGTGAGAACAAGAGACATGTATAGCTCCCAGTTATAAGGACCCTGCTGTGAAGGGATCCCACCGCCTTGCCCCCGGACTATAAGCACTGAGTAAAACAAAAGCATACGTTTGAGAGGAGCTGAACAAAATGGCAAGAGTGGGATTTGGTACAGTCAGGGTCCCGCATGATGACAAGCCAAAATGTTGAAGCACGGGCCCTGTTTTTGATTTCTGGTCCATGCTTCGATCCCTCACAACCTTTTTCCCTTTTTACTTCCTCCTCCCTCCTTTTATCTTGGTTTGCTGCTTCCAAGCTTATGCTGTTGTCTTCCCCCCCCCCCCCGCACCTTCACTCTCTGGGTGTGAGTGAGATGAATATCAAACCAGGAATAGAGCAGCTTGGAGGCCTGCAGCAGCAGAATCTCATTGGCCTCCATGGTCACCAGGATGCAGCAGCCACTGCTCCGCTACATCATAGCCTATGGGGGGGGGGGGGGGGGGGGGGGGGGGGTGCACACGCACGCGCGCATCTGAAATCCAAATCCCCCTCCTGTAATACATTTTGTTTTGAGTAAGATAACCTCAAAAGTGCAGAAACAGGGGAATGCTGAGGAATCAGCTGCCGTCGTAATAATCCTGTTTTTTCCACTGGGGGCGAGTGCAGTATCCTAGACAGGCCAATCTACTCCCTTGGCACACATGACATCATCGAGCCCCATTTCCCCAAGTGTCAGCAAAGCCTGGTCCAGGCCAATGGATCCATGTTATGGCTACAGTAGTCCTGGGTTGGGTTGGGCTGGGTTGGGAGGGGGGGGGGGGGGGGTTAGTTAGGGTGGCTGGCTGCTGTGTTCTCACTGGAGCATTGGACCCTAAAGAAGTCTCCACAGCTGTGTGTGTGTCCCTGGCGAAAGTCTCTCCACGTGCAGTTGTGAGTTTATAAATCTGACTGCCCTTCTCTGTTTGCCTTCCGCTCCGGTCAGGGCATGTGCAGTCACCTCTACAAGGGGCCGCTTGGCCTCACGCTGGGCTCCTGCAGCCTCCGTGAGGAGACGCTCTCAACTCACTGTGTTCCTCTAAATCACGGCTTTTCAACCCTTTTCATATAAGGTCCATTCTTTATGCAGCTCCATGGACCACCATTTGAGCCTCTCAGACCCAAAATGTACAATATTTTGTTATGGTTGGATAAGATCTTGTCCACAATTTCATGCTGTATTGATGTTGGTACCATAGGAGAGATAACAGGCAAACTTTGATTTAAAAAAACCTGATTATTTTACATTATCTAATTGTGTAGATCTTTTGTACTGCAGATGTTTAACAATAATTTAACTCTTGAGAGTGTAAAATGAAAGCAAATGGACCCATAAGGGTCCATTTGGTTTCACTTTCACATTTGGTTTCAATTCACGCTCTCAAGAGTTACCAACAGTTAATGATGGAGAGTTACTGACTCTCCATCATTTAGCTGAGGACACCTGGAACCACTGCTCTACATACAGTATATGGTGCTTATTGCACATATTTTAAGTTGTTGTTGTTGTTGTAGTCTTATTGGAGAACATGTTGGTTGCCTTTTTTTTGCTTTTTGGCAAGCACTGTGGAGTTTCACGTGGCTTAATCACCTCCAAACAGTGTGTGAACGTGTTGTAAACAGCCCCTTAGCGAAAGCACTCATTTCTGCTACTTCATTAAACAACCTGCGTTGAACAGCAGGCATGGAAATTAACAGGGAGGGAGGGGAGATGGGAGGGTTCCAGCACCAGGGGGAGGAGAGAGGTGGTTAATAAAAACAGGTATCCCTGCATTCCCATAATGCATTGCTGATCTCTGGGATAAACAAAAGCTTCGTGGAAATGAATAACTATAGAAACAACGAGCATCAGCTCAAAGGATTGATGAATTCAGATGAGTTCCTTTGAATTTTTCTCTTCAGTGCCTTGCATATCCACGTGCACATGTGCACACACATACAGTGCTGTATATAAACTGTAATGCGCGCAGGCAAAATGTGGCATGCTTTATAATGTCAATGAATGCCACACAGGGTTGGCCCGGCTTTGAAGTGGGACTATGACTGATCTGGATTAGGGGGCAAAGTGTAAAGGTCTGATGGCGGAGCATGAAACGACTCACGGCCATTACATTCTAATGCTTTGCTAAACCGCTAGAACAGTTAGCGTCCATGCCAAGGAGCACTGTAAATACGGCTTTGTCAATCACAGGGCATGCGATACACTAACACCAGTGGGAATTACTGTAGAATGATTCTAGTGTGAGACGCCAAAGGTTGATGTTGCTTGTCGTATAAGTATACAGCCGGCAAGAGAAGTGGGAGTTACTGGATCCTGCCTTCTAAACTTTCAGCCCTGTGTTTTTTTTCCCCCTTTCTCTTTTCTATTCTCCTCATCTATGAAAAACCCTATTGTTGTTAATGCAAAGGTGATTATGCGTAAGCCCACGAGGGAAAGTCAAAGAACATAACTCGGGCATTTATTTCTTAAGCACCTTTGGTTGTGTATGTTTTATTTTCCCATCCGTTTCTGTCACCTCTCCCGAGCTCTTTCTACGGGATCCATCCACGCTGTGGCAGCCCCAATGAGGTTGCCAGGCTGGGGACGAACAGATGGCAGACTAAGGTGACTTGTGTCTCTGTTTTCCAGGGTCGCTGAGCAGCCAGAACTACAACACAGCATCAGACAATAGCACAGCACTAGACCCCGCCAACACCCCCCCATGACTTCACTCACAGCCAAGCTAAATATCAACGGCTCTCAAAATGTATTGTCATTACATTAACTTCTGTTTTGTAAACACCCGACATGCACACGCAAAGCAATAAGTATTAAAAAAAAAAAAAAAAAAGAGAGAAAGAACGAAGGTGTGGAATTTTCTCTCTCTCACACACACACACACACACACACACACACACACACACACACACACTTGGGCAGTGGCAGTGAACCGAACTGTCGCCTGGGTTGCCACGGGTGACTGGAGAGCTGACTTCTGGGCTCCGAGGCAAACGAGCACATGACAGATTAGTGTGTGGGCCTCCTCCAGACCTCCACCTCTGTGACCCTTAGGAGAGCCCCCACCCCTTCCCTCTTTACTCCTCCTAACCCCCTGCTTTTACCCCTGAACCCCCTCTGCCTTTCCACACTCTTACACTCCTCCCTCTCCTTATCCAACCTCACAAAACAACCTATAAGGAAGGACCCTCGTCAGCCAGAAGCACCGCTGAGACTCGCCGTCGTGTTTTCCTTCACAATAAAGCAAAATGTCCTGAAATTATAACCTTGCGTTCTGTAACGGTACAGTTTTGACAGTTTTTTAACGGGAGTGTGAGTTAACCTAAATCTGAGAACCTTAACAGAGTAATTACACTATATCACAGAGCAAGAAGAGCCAACTAAACAAAGTGTGGTTAAAAAATAGAATAAAATCCTCATATCCAACGCGTACCGGAAAAATAATGTAGGCGGCGGCAAATATGGAATAAACAGCACTCAGCGGTTGTGTAAAAGGAGCAAGACGTTGTGTATTTCAAAACTGTTTGCAGATGTGTGTCTCCACCAGTTAAATGCTGCTTGTACTGGGAACAACACATGTGGATTAGAAGGACCGGAGGAGCTTAAACAAAACTGGGGATACTACAGGGCTATATGTTTAGTCTACTCAAACAACATGCCCTCTCTTTTGGAGGGATGGACTTGTGCACTTGTTTATCGTATGGGACAAACATCCGTTGCCAGGGTTTGGCCTAGCCCAGCACCCATGTCTTGTGAATGACCCCAGCCGGCTCTTTTTATGTGTTTCTATAAAAGGGCGGTCGAGGGAGCAGCTCTCATTGCAGGGCTCGACCTGACGATGACACCCTGTTGTCATGGAGACTAATGCTATGTTGGACCGAGATTGGAGGTTGTGTTGGGGTGGGGGGGCGAACCACTGTCCCCAGCGTATTCTAAACTAATGATGTTTGTGACACAATGAATGCACTCGCATCCTCACAAAGTGTGACGTGTGGTGTCTCTGTCATTAACCCCTGAATTAACAGGGTTCATATGGCCACTGCGGCATCCATTCTGTATCGTTGCCAAGTGTTACTATTGACGGGGATGTTTGTGCAACCAATTTAGCTCTACTTGCAATGATTTTCAATGGGCAACGTACGGGCATTCCTATCCCTGCTGAATGAGATGTTCACATTACCCATGAGTAACTCCCTACACTCTGGCTTAACTGAAAATAGTCAACAGCCACGGTCAACGGTCAGTTATGCTCTTCAACATAAATGGCAATGGCATGCTTATCCTAATACCTAAACGTATAAAGAATAAAGAGTGAAACGGTTATAAGGCTTGGTTCCAAGGTCCGAGGACCTCCAAAATGGATGGGGGATATATCACTTCCCTTTCAGGGAGCCCAGGGGAGCAATACACCTGGATTAGCAGCTTAACAGCATTTCCCCAAACACCCAGGCCAAAGGCTGGCCCAGCACACAACCTGAGATGCTTGATGCCTGAGAGTGCTACCTACTTACTGATCTGACTGACCCCCCCCCCCACACACACACACACACACACACACACACACACACACACACACACACACACACACACGTGCACAAACTCTCTTTGGAGCTGGCTTGCTCCTGAGGTCCCCCTATTTATTTTCATAGGTGTTTGAGGGTTTACACTAGTCAAAAGACAAGGCCAGGGCCAGGAGTGGTATCTTTGTATCTGAGTGCTTCCTGTTTTCATTGCAGGGCCGACCCTTGTCTTTACAGGGCCAAGCGAGGGCTAGCGGGGGGGAGGCTGCGAAGGAAGAGCAGGGGAGGAGGGGGCGCGCCAAAAGGCTAATTGAGAGATCTCTGAGTTTGTCTTTGCCAATGAAAGGGCATCACCTTTTAACTACAATAAGAAAACCTCTCACACCATCTCTTTGTCTGTCTCTGTCTTGTCTATCTTTTTCAGCCAGCACAACCCTCTTTTCTACTCTTATCTAATGCTCCGTCTATCTATCCGTGTGCGCCTCTCTCTCTTTCTCTATCTCTCTCTCTCTCTCTCTCTCTCTCTCTCTCTCTCTCTCTCTCTCTCTCTCTGTCCCTCTCCATTCTATGCCTCCCTCACTTTTGAAGTGCAGTAGAACATGTTACCCCTAACAGAGAAGTTTACCTTTCTGATAACATAATCTCCCTGTAGTATTGAAAAGCTTATACCAACAGTCTGGGATTTCCCTTCCCCTAATGTGACTGGAAGACATCCAGAAACTCATGGAAAGGGAGGGCGAGTCACAGAACAGATTGAGAGAGAGGGAGAGAGAGTGGGGCGGATAGACGGGGACAGAGGGCATGGAAAGAGGGTGGGTGGTGGTAGATGCTCTCTGACCCTGCTCTGCCAGCGAACACCAGCTGATCTGTCCAGCCGTTTGCCAATTACATTTGGGGCATTTAAGGTTGCAAACCCGCATGCTCCCTGATGCAAGTGGGTATAGGCTCCACATGAATGGAGCCAGGCTTATCGCAGTGCCTTCGTAGATTTAATGTGTATTCATTACATATTATGTGATCTCCTTTTAGTTCACAAGACAGTGCGGTCCTCCAGGATGACAGAAAGTTGGCCGGCAGGGTCGGTCGCGGGGGATCATCGGGCCGAGGGCAAGTGCCAATTGAGATGAGGCTATTTTCCATACGTGATTGTTATGAAGAAAGCCATCCTGCTATTTCTCCCAGGAGAGTGTGAGGTCAGGGTGAGCCCAGGGGAGGTGGGAGGGAAGAGGGGGGGGGGGGGGGGGGTTGCGCGATTTTGTTATACTGAATCCAAAAGCCAACAATCGCTACTGTTGGCCTGTGTTGTTTTTCTGTGTGTGAAAGTGGGGCGGGGGGGTCCCCAGCTTTTGAGCCTTTCAGAATAGGTGACAATGGCTGGATGTTGAGAACATATGTAGAGAGACCCCTGTGGTTCATGGAAGAGGAGCTCCATGCTGGCCCCCGCCGTTTGAGAGAAATACAAGGCCGCTCTTTTCACTCCTCACCCCTCAGTTAATGAATGCATGAAGGGTAGAATGCCACTATAGGGCCTTTCAGGGGCCAAAGTCCCCACCAATTCACCCTTGCACAAATGCATCCAGCAATGGAAAATACAAAATTGCTTAACAAATTAAAATAAAGGAGAATGGCTAATGGCCGTGCGTACGTGTGTGCGTGCGTGTGCGCGTGTGTAGGAGAGGGAAAGAGAGTGTGCATCTATGCCTGGGTGGGGGTATTGGATAGAGAGAATTGAAGGGGGATAATTCAATTAGTCGTCTTCCTCAGTAGAGAAATGAATGCAGGTTAGGAGGACGGGATTATTACTTGTACAAGACTGGCCAGGGCTTTTCACAAAAGAGACAAAGATTAGAGGGAACATCTACGAGCCGGAGAGGTGATAAAGAGCTCTAGTTTTTTCTGAATTAACCAACGCCATTTAAAATCTCCCCTGTGCCCAACTTATTGCATCCGCCACTCCACACACACACACACACACACACACACACACACACACACACACGCACATGCACGGCACATGCACGGCATACCCACGCACACACTCACATTTTTCTCTTTTCGAGCCTTTCAATTGAATTTTAAAACAAAACACTTCCAAAAGCTCCCTGTGTGCGTCACCGCTCTCTCTCTCTCTTTGGAGCAGCAGAGAGCTATAGCCATGCGTGCGAGGGGTTGGGTGAGGGACAGGAATTCCTCGAGTCACCAGCAAAGATGCCTAATGAACACCCAGCGAAGCACGAGGCTCCTATGAACATAGAAGATAGAAGTGTGTTGATGTGTTTTCATACCGGTACTAGGTGTACAACGAGAGTAAACCAAGTCGGGTCACTTAAAGGAGGCATCTGTTTCCTCCTTTCCTTGCCCATTATTTTTCTCCTCTTTACACATAAACCACACAGTCTAATCCAAGCTCAGGGTAGAGGGAAAAAAATAACTAGAAAGAAGAAGAGGAAGACGGGGGGAAAAAAATAATCTTTCTTTGAAAAAGAAGAGAGAAAAAAGGGGAACAGAGTTTCTCTCTAAGACTGCCTCCCTCCACCTCTGAACGAGGGCCTGTTTTGCAAGGTTTGGCAAGAGATTGAGAAAGAGAGAGAGAGTGAGAGAAATCTCCAGCCAGGGAGAGATGGAGCTGTGAACAGCTGTGAAGTCATTTTGATAATGATGAGGATAATAAGCGTGCGGCCCAGCGCAGTGGAGCTGCTAAGGCCTGCAAAGGCTCAGGGCTTTGCTGTTGCAGCTTCACTGCTTCTGAATAGATAAAAGTGATTAAAGCACTCCTGATTATCCCTGACCAATATGTAATGGATTTACAGCCCTCGCAATTAGGCCGTATTTGCTGGCCACTCATTACTTGGGCTTTGGGGTTAGGTAATCAGGGTACGGGGGGCCAGGGAGCAGCCACTGCGATGGAGTGGGGGGCTGCACTTGGGGCACCTGACCCGCTTAAGAAAGTGGATCATCCCCGAGGCTAAAGCCTGATTTGTACTTGGTTGTGCATCGTGTCGCTCATGGAAAATAGCCGACATACAAGCTCACAATGTGTCACACTACAACGCCTTGGGAGCTTCCACATCTATTATTTTTGAAGCAGCGCGCAACTAAGTATACAATTTACAATTACAATTCAGGCATTTAGCAGAAGCTCTTAATCCAAAGCCACTTACAGTAAGCAACAACAACACATGGTAATACATCAAATACAAGCTAAAGAACCTAACATCCGTCTATAACAGTAGAATATCTATAATACAGTATATAAAATATATAAAAAGTATAAATCAGGCATACAAACATACAAATGCACACACTCTCTCTTTTTCTGTCTCGCTCTACCTCTACCTCTCCACCCCTCCCCTCCCCCCTGTGTCACCCCTCCTTCCCTGGGACAGGCCTGGCAGACACGTGCTCAGACAGCAGCTTGTGTGTCCTGGCCTGGCCACCTCCTTCTGAAACCTGACCTGCCCGGCAAAATCAATACAGCCCAATGTTCTGATAATGTCCTGACATTAGAGAGGGTGGAGTGTACATGTCCCCCATCCCCCTCTGCTTTGTAAGACAGATATTGGTGCACGTACATACACACACACACGCGCACGCACACACACACACACGCACGCACGCACGCACGCACACACACAGAGACGAGAGCAGCCTGATTCCTTGTTTGAATTCATGTGGCCTTTTGAATATTTCATCACAGACATTGTAGCGTCACCGTGCTTAGTGAAGTGACTGAGCCATTGTCAGATGTTGTCTGACTGAGCTGTTTGGCAAACAAACAACCTCCTCTCGGTGAGGGAGAGGAAAGAATCTTAGCACGCACGCTCTCAGCCCCGAACATGAGGCGGAAACTTGTGAAGTCGAATCCATGCGAAAATCTTGGAAATGATCATTGACAAGGCAGAACACAGAAAGCCACGTGCACCCGGCAACATGTGTTGACCGCAGTTCTACAACATTAAAGATAGACGCAAGCTATGCGATCACTTTAAAGTTGGTACGCTACGCAAATAAATACAGTTTTTCTTTATCTGCCATGTGTCAGAGACACTAAGGAAAACCTTGCCTTGAACTCAAACCTGCACGCAAGCCCACACAAACATTCACTCACACATAATCATCCCTCAATAAACATCACCCTTACACTGCCCTTACGTCACAAAAACATTCCTTTCTAGGCCAAATAAACAGTGCAACTCATATTGATGCTAGATGTCATAGAGTGTTTGACAGACGCACCTCTTTTCCCATGCAGAGCTGTGCTGAGCAGAGTAAACTGTCTGCACTGATTAGGTTGACCTGGTCAGCTGTGTCCCTCTGACAGGTGGTTGACAGGCGAGCATCACAGCACTGCCATCACTCACCCACTCACTGATGACTATTTGACAGGTGCACACACACAGCGCGCACAAGTGTGTGTGTGTGTGTGTGTGTGTGTGTGTGTGTGTGTGTGTGTGTGTGTGTGTGCGCGTGTGCACATGCGTGCGTGCGTGTGTCAGTATATTTCCTTTTTAATATTTGGGGTGGACTCGAGCCATGTAGAGTTTCTTAAGTCTTATCCTATGACGCTCCTGCAACACACTGTTGCGGTGCTTACCGTGAGATGCTGGAATAGCCACGCCCTCATGATGTTGGTGGCCACCTTGGGGAAGATGCCGCGCTTTTTCTGCCTCTTCTTATCTTTGTCTGGGTCATCGTCGTCTCCCGTGCCTGGCGATGCCACGCTGTTGTCTAAGCCATCTCCTGGACAGAAACCAAAGCCGGGGTCAAATAACAGCCAGCGTCGCACACCAAACACTCACAACAAGTGGTGGAAAAGGTACTCAAAAGTATCAATGCTGCCCTACAGAAATTATCCGTTACAAGTAAAATCCCGGAATAGAAGTAGAAGTACAAAAACCTAAAAAGTACAGTACTTAAGTAAATGTACTTTCCACCACAAAAACAAAGATGCATTGTGACATAACTTTGTGGCCTCCCAGTCCAGTCTGTGGCTCTAGAATGTAAATTGCATAATATGAACGGAATCGCAGGAATCATAAGGCGATGTTCAGTGGCGAAGCATTTTTGTACAGGCTGGTGGTGTGTGGTGATGGTCTACTCTACACCTCAGTTTAGCCAGATGGAAATAACCATATTTATACTTCACCAATAACAACAAACATTTTTCACCAGAACAATGTTGGTGAAACTTAGATTTCCCATAGAAAATGTCTTGCATGAATAGATTGTCAACTATGACCCAACGTACTTCATGAGTTTCACTTTTACTTCACATGGCATTTATAACAATTCAGGATTTCATAGCCAAAGGTAGTTCTGTTTTGCGACGTTATAAATGTACATAATGGAATGGAATTGGTCTACTTTTGTATGTCCAGACATGTATACACTTGTTACACTACACACATACATACATACACACACCGCATTGTCCCAAATATAAGACGACTCTGATTACTGATTGATTGAATGTCAACTAGTTTAGTCTCCGATTATAATACGGCCCCGTTTTATAGGATATTTCCATTGAAAAAAAGGAAAAAACCCATAATTTTATATTCAGGCCAATAGGGTACTATAGATACGTATACAACATACATACATGCATGCATACATACATACATACACACACGATACACGGACCAGTGGACAGCGGAAACTCATGGAGCACAGATTTTTACAAAAAAGCCCCCCTTTTAAATACTACACACATACATACATACATACATACATATCTACATACACACATTTCAGAAGTTTTAGCAGTTTTTAAGGACCCACTTTTAGGCCAGTGCACCAGAGCAAGCTCTTGCCTTTTTTTAAACCCTACCCATTTCAACCAAATACATACATACATACATACATACATACATACATACAGTCAACACACGATAAAGCACAACCAATGCACACAAAGCCAGCGCCGAACCCAATGAAAGATGGATACACAGGTAGATAAGCTCCGTGAACTAGAATTCAAAAGCACCACACTGAAAGGTAGCGGGCCTAGAGTACTCTGATAGAGCAGAGCCAAGGTAGTGTGGTGAAGTTTATGGAGGTAGGGGGATTTAGAGGGCCTTAGACAAAGGCCCGTACAGAGGGAGAGGGGTTTACACAGAGGCCTAGCTGAGTTGTTCTATACCCCAGAGCACGGGAGAGGGGAATGGGGGTTAATGACTGTAATGTTATGGTTGGACGCTGAAACACTAGGTTCCTCATTCCACTTTTACAGTAGGAGGGGAGGAAGAAAAGGGGAAGGCAGGAAGGACAAAGAGACTTCAAGTACAGTATTGGGTTGGACTCATGTCATTAATTCAATTAAATTTGCATGGTTGACATAATGTAATGTGCTCATTTCTTCATCCTTTCTTTTTTCTTTTTCTTTTTTTGAAGACAGCCGAAGGGGACATGTAGCATAATATTCACGACACAGTCATGCGCACGTACACACAAACATGCATGCACGCACGCACGCAAACACACACACACACACGCACACACACACACACACACACACACACACACACACACACACACACACACACACACACACACACACACACACACACACACACACACGACTGAAGTTGTAAATACAGGAATTGGGGTCATGCATTGCAGCATTTGAGAAGTATACACAGAAATCGTGTTGTTTTATCCATTTGAAACTGTGTACAAATATAGCCAAATAATATGGGTACATTTGTAGTCTCAGACTTAACGCTGAGGATATTTCAGTGTATGTTTGTTGAAGTAGGGATGTGAGTTGGGGATGATCATTGTTGCAATCCGATGCACGTAAAAATATCCCCCCCCCCCCCCCCCCCCCAACTCGTCTCCTCTCCCCTCCCTTCACAGCCAACCCCTCCCCCTTCTGCTACGAGATTAGCATGACAGGGCAGCGGCGGCTTCGTCTGCATTAATGTCCGTCAGCGTTTGATTTCAGGGGGAAGACATGCGCAAAACGAGGCAGCCTCTCTTTCTTTAAACTAAAGTTTCCATCCTCATCCCTCACCCTTTGTCCTCCTCCCCTCTCTCTTCCTCTCTAGTCTTCTCCTCTATGCTGGCATTAATTGTGCATTAGCAAAAATGATTTACTTTTAACAGTCATAGTTATTTTTTTCTTGCCCCCCGGGCACAAATGCCTTGAAAGCCTTCCTTGAGGGCATCTAAATTATGTATCTGAAAAACTCCTACACAGAGACAGAGGAAGGACCCCGACATCCTCAAAATTCTGACTCGCGTGTCTTCCTGTTTTTGGGGAGACATCAATCATGAGCACCTATACGAGCCCTAATCTCGCATAAATATTTGAACTAATAACATTAAAAAGGGGGGAAAGAAAAGGGATCCGACTGGCGGTGTAATCAAATGCAAAATAAATGAAGAATACAAGGACAGTGGAGGCCTCCACTTCTAACTACTCTCTCCACGGCCCCTCCCCTTGTTTTTCTCTTTCTCTCTCTCTCTCTCCCCTCTCCCTCTCTCCCTTTCTTTTCTGTCTGTCTGTGTGCTGTGTTTTCCTTCCACATCATTAGTGTGGAGCCACACGAAAGAGGAAAACAGAGAAGTGCAGACTTTGCGCTCCTCTGCGTGAAGTAAAAGAAGCAACAGCCCCTCTGAAGGACATATGGGATTGGGGGGGCATGGAGTAGGGGGTGTTGTAATTGTAGAATGGGCATTCATTAGCAGCAAATGCCATAAATCCCAGGCTAAGTACGAATCCTTGTTCAGGAAAGCTTAAAACAATAAACTTGGGTCCGCCTGTAGCCCTTCCCTGACCATGAGGGGCTTCCTGCGAAATGCGACCCAGACGGAAGACAGGCTAGCTCTTAACTCCCCCAGTTTGCTTCTGAACTTCAATAACAACACCACTAGTCGAGCTGTGACTTATTAACCCCCGCCACCCCACAGCCCCTTCCTTCAAGCACTGCTTTTGAATAATGTTGATACACACTTTGGTTGTTTGTTTGTGCACCACTAGGTTTTGTGTTGATTTTCAAGCTATAGTCTCCAAATCCCTCTCATGCTGTGAGCAGTCAAGCTCATCCAGTGGAACCACACAGTGGCCAAAAGGCTGGCAGATTAATTTTATTGACGTTTCCATTTTCACTGCAATGCGATAGCCTCCCCCTGGCCAGGGCCGGAGCGACCCATGCGTATTTACAGACTGACCTGTCACTTCATTACCCAGCATGCTCGCTGCCTCCTGCCCTAGCCCGCAAGGGTGAAACCAGACTCCAAGGCTTTCAGCTCCTCTCCCTCTCTTTCTCTCTCTACCCCCCCTCTCTCCCCACACTACCACACTCTCACACACACATGGACACATAGAATGTACATGTGTGCACACAGAGCAGCCGAGCTGCACGCAAACACGGATCTTGTGTAGGCTACAGTGAGAGTTGCTCTCCCGGACTATATGTACACATAAGTGCACATCGCAAATAGACAGAAACTGAAAGCAAACCAAAGAGGTGGAAATAATCAAAGAAATTATGATTCTGGGTGAAACGAGGTGAAGGTGGAAGAAAAAATGAAAGAAAGAAGACAAAGGAAGGAAGGGAGATAGAGAAAAAAGACAAGCAAGGAAAGAATGAAAGACACGCAAAGAAAGAAGGCCCAACTTGCACAACCTCATTACATCTAAAGGAGAGCTGGTGCTTTGCATCCACCCCCCTCCCCTCACCACCACCACCACCTCCTTTTCTTATGAGCCAGAGAAGGAACGCTTCAGGGCAAATTGTCCCAAACGCTAATGGCTTCTGACTGTTCCCTGGCAACTCTGCCATTCTAACCTGTGTGGATGTGCAGTCTGAAAAAAATGGGGAAGGGGGGAAAAAGTGCAGGGCAGAGCAATGGGGGAAACGTCCCATCATCTGCCCATGTGACACAGATGGGGGGTGGGGGTGGCTATTAGGAGGCAGGCGAAGGGCCTAGGGGAACCGAGGTGCTGGAGTGTAGCCCCAGGCACTTTTGGAAAAGCAGCGCCCTTGGAGACAGAAAAAAACGAAAGATAGCCCTCCCCACCTTCTCCCACTCTCTCCCCCTCTCTCTCTCTCTTCCTTTCTTCATTCCCATTCCTTCTCTCTCTCTCTCTCTCTCTCTCTCTCTCTCTCTCCCCCCCATCATCCGCTCATGTTCTCTCTCTAGCTTGACTTAAAGTGTTCACAACGAATGTAGTATGTGCTTGTTTTCATACGCACAGAAATTGGGAGAAGGCATGATTGGGTGAAGGGGGGTTGGGGGCGGCCGGGGGGTGGGGTGACCGGATACGATGAGAGAAATCAAGTGAACGTTCTACCTCGCAAACAAACAAGAGCCCAGTGCGAGAGAACATTGCGCACACACACGTACATTCCCCTCCTCTCATCACCATTGGGTCGGTTATTAAAAATGCATCCAGATATTTCTCCCTGCGAGTAAATTGCTCTCTGGGCTGAGCTCATTAACGGGCTGGGATAGGACTGTAAACACACTGCAACCACGCTCGTGGCTAATGCTAGCATAAATAACACCGGCTCATTCAGGGTCACTTGTGCGTCCCTTAAAACAGATTCTGTGCACACAGGTTTTGCTATCGTAGGCTTCAGCACATCTCTCAATGCAGACTGTCTCTGTAGACTCTCTGTAGAGAGCACGGAGGACCTGAGGCGAGCCCTAATGACTCTGGAGAACGCACTTCACTGCTGAAGGTACAAGCACGAGCTTGGACCATTATGTGCCCTATGACTTATGTGTGTAACACATGGTGTGACTCTATCGGTACGCCAAGAATCCTGCTCCACCAGCACGCACGTACGCACGCACATTCCGCCTCACCACCACTCTACAATTGCAATATACCTACACATGAATGAGTAATAACTTGTCAATAGTTGAGAAACACACACTCAAGGCCACTCATGGCCTGCACACGACACACTTATTGGTCGCCCATACTTGTACAGACAGTGTGTGTGTGTGTGTGTGTGTGTGTGTGTGTGTGCGTGCGTGCGTGCGTACTTGTGTGTGTGTAATATTCGAAGGCCGAGTGCTGGATTTGCACCGGGAGGCCCCGGCGTTTGTTTCAGGGTAATGAAGCGAGAGTGTGGAGGCAGTGGCTTACAGAGACTGTGGTTAAAGTGACTAATTACAAGAGACCCCCCACGCCCCCCTGTCAGCCTAAACCAGTCAGGCATGTTCACCCAGACTCACCCACACAACGAAGGGAGGGAGAGCGAGAGAGAAATGAAGATCGTTACAGATAGAGGGAGTGAGAGAGAGAGAGGTACATTGGGGTGGGGGGGACAGGGGCAAAGTCTAAGAAGTTTGTGACAGCAGGCGCTCTCCACCCTTGGCTCTCCACAGCGTCCTGGACCCCCCCCACCCCACCACCCCTCCACCAACACCCTCCTATAACGCCACCTCTAGCCCCACTGGCTCAGCCCACAGAGAATGGAGAGAAAAGATGGGTTAGGGGCGGTCGGAGGGGTGGGCGGGTGGGGGCTTGGGATTTAGAACCTCTCTTTTCCTTCTCTTTCTCCTCAACTTTTCAGCCGGCATAAGCGGCGTTTAGCACATTCAGTCCCCCAAATGGCTGCGAACGAGGCGAGCAGTGGGGGCTCTTCTTTTGTTGTCCTCCCGTTCTCCCTTTTATTTACTCAGGATTTATGCTGCAGGTCTCTGCCGGCGCTGGGACCACATGCTCCCACTGATGCACACGCACACACACACACACACACGCACGCACGCACGCACACACACACACACACACACACACACACACACACACACACACACACACACACACACACACACACACACACACACACACACACACACACACACACGCGCACATGTGCACACATGCACATGCAGAGGCTCTAGTCTATTCACACTAGCAGGCAGTGGAATGGCTGGCCCTCTGTTGCTCTATGCCTACTGGGGATTACAGGTCTTCCAGTCCAAACCACATGCTAGCAATATGGTAAGCCCTCAAACACAGACACACACACACACACACACACACGCACGCACACACACACGCACGGACACACACACACACACACACACACATGCGCACGCACGCATGCACGCGAACAAGTACAATGCAATATAATGTAATCCCTGCTGATGAGAAAATACAACACTTCAGCACAATAGCTTGGTGAATGAACTGTTGACGATGACACAGGCCGTCCCCCATCAGTGTGTCTGTGTCTTTGTGTGACCTTATTAATGACACACGGCCGACCGCATGGCCTCGTCTAGACTCTCACCCACATCCATACAGTACACAAGGCGTTCCTCAAGCGGAACCGCTTTAGTGTGGCCCGGGCGGCTACCGCGGCCAGTGTTTTACGCTGATTATTTCCTGATCTGTGCTTAAACAAGCGGCAGCCGCACCCCCCCACCCCACCCACCCCGCCACCCCCCCCCCCCCCCTTCACACACACACACACACACACACACACACACACACACCACCCCCATCCCATTGCCACTGGACCATAAAACAACAGCTTAGTAAACACCAAAAGCACGCTGACAAATTGGGAGTGCTACGGCCCGAGTCATTAACAACCCTAAAACCTGTCGGAGCAATTACAGCACAACGGCTCCCTCCCTCCCTCAGCAGGTCTCCCTGCCAAACTCAGGTGTCACTGCCCACTGCCTCCACCTCTTTAACCACCACCCCCCCCTTCCAACAACGCCACCTCTTCACCACAGAAGGGTTTGGTGGACGAACGAACAAGCTTTCACTCACTCCGTCCGTCCCCTCGTCCAGTGCTAGCTTTGACCCCCACCCCGGAGGAACAGGGAGGGGGGGGGGGTGTGTTGGGGGGGGGGGGGGGGGGGGGCAAATCAACTCCATCTCAACACAGCTGCATCTGTATCCTGGGTGTTATGGCTGACTGAGTGGCTCCTTTTGCATGAGGCGTAATGCGTAGTTGTCTTCCACCGAAAAACACATCATTAAGTGTTCCCTTAAATGAAGTGGAATAAGAGCTTCTAATTAGATGGCTTTTTCTTTTTCGTCCTTTCCTCCCTTCGGTCCTCTTCTGCGTGTGAGGAAGCGACGCAGTCAGGCAGCAAGATAGGCAGGCAGGAAGGGAATGAGAGGAAGGGATGTGGAGTGTGTGTGTGTGTGTGTGGGAGGGGGGGGGGGGGTCGGTATTTGTTCGACAACTCCTCTACCTCCTCCCCTCTCCCCCGTCCTTACCAGCCTCACTCTCAGCCCCCTAACCCTGCCATCAGGCAGATATCTCTCTGTCATCCCAGGAATGCCGGAGATAACTATCATCTCTCTAGCGATAGAAAGGCCTCTCTCCTCTCAAAGGCCCAGCACTGACCCTGCAGTCCACATCCCAACCAATCTTAGGGGGGCTGGCCTGGGAGATGGGGGAGTTGAAAGGGGGTGGGATTGGAGGGGAGGCGCCAAAGGAGGACAGAGCTAAAACATTGTTTTTATTTTTCATTACAGCCGGACTGGGTATATTGACATTTTAGTTTTGACCTAAGTTCTCTGGGTATCTTTACTCTTTATGCATTAGCATCTGCCAATAAATTGGGGTGTGGGATGTTGGCTAGCCAGCATGCAGATTACCAAGGCTCTGGGCTGGGGTAATTACTGGTGTAATTAACCTACTACCTGTAACAACAATTATCTCATTACGTCATAAATAGGCCCTTGGAGGAGGCCCAAAATGACTGGTGTTCTGTCATTTCGGTCCCTCTGTTCTGTGATCATGAACCCTTGATTATTTCCCCCCCTGCTCTCTCTCCCATGGCTCCTCGATCTCCTCTACTTTTTCATTAGTCGATTAATCACTCTGTGCCAATGATTTCTGCAAATGGCTGCAGCTATAGTGACAGCACCTCAGGGCACTGTACTGTAAGCTGAGGGAAGGGCATGCCATCTAAATGAGTCACTACTTCGAAGAGAGGCAAGGTCTACACAGGATAGATCAGAACAAAGTAGTTGGAATAGAGATGTATGAAAGAAAGGAAGCTCGCAAGAATGGCAAGGGCTAAATTGCAGGGGATGGGGCAGACCCCCTTCACCCTGCTCTTTTTTGGTGTGTGTGTGTGTGTGTGTGTGTGTGTGTGGTGTGGGGAGGGACTAAAAGGGAGCTGTGATGCCCATGACTGCCCTTCGCTCGGCAGACAAGGATCAGCAGCTAATGAAGGACTTCGGGTCTCCACCAGACATTTCACACTCGCTGCCTCCTTGACAACTCCACAAACCCCCTCCACCCCAAACACACACACACACACACACACACACACACACACACACACACGCACTCACGCCACAGAACCGACCAACACTCCTCCCTCAATCCTAATCAATTTGGGCTAATTGGTCCCGTAGGTAATCTTGCTTCATCCCTTGATATCTTCAAAGGAAGATGTAGAAGTGTGCCAGTGCACCTGTCCACGTTCTACCAATAAATGGCAAAATCTATTCTTTGCCTTATAGCAGTTAGCTCCACGCTCCACACTTGAACTTTGTTGCCATAGCAAAACAAAATACTCTGAGCCAGAGGCAGATCTTTTTTTAGGGTCAGATTCTGATGTTAAATGTTAGATGTTCAAGAAAAGGTATTCCCCAAAAAGCAGAACTGAAGTCGTGCCGGATCGGAATGTTGAACATTAGCCGAGCAAACTGCTTCCATTTTGACTCTTAGGAAAACACTGGGGTGTTCCGTTGCTTGTCTTTGGAGCGGCAAGGTTGCGCGAGGAGAGAATAAAGTGAGGCGAAAGATAAAAAGGGAACAAAGAGCAGGAGAGAAAGGTGGGGGCATCATGTGGATCTGTCTGCTAGGGGGGCGTATGGCTTCATTAATCCCTTCCAGAAAACCATATCAAAGTCCTCACACACAGGAAGAGCCGTACATCTGCAATGCAACGCGAGGCTCCCCGTTTTAGCTGAGTTTGCCAGTGCTGTGATTCAGAGCAGCTTACGCCGTTAAAGGCAGTGCATAATAAGTGCATCGGCAGTGATTCTCTACCCTCAATTACTCTGCAGAGTCAAACAAACAAAGCCATTGAGGTTGTGTGGAGAGAGCGGGGATACCTTTGGGTTACAGACATGCCTGTTTGCCACACCCGACGGACACTGGCATCAAAGTGGGGATTTACGGAGATGCGGGTTTTGCAGACAAGGCAAAATGAGCAAATGAATTAAAAGGTTTATAAATCAACAAGTCAACCATCAGATTGTAGCCTCTGCTCAGCAGCCCTCTCATCAGCCAACTGCCATGAAGTTTTCTTTCTCTCTCTCTCTCCCTCTCTCTCTCTCTCTCTGTTTTTTCTTTTTTTTTTCTCACACAAATGTCCTGGAGGCAGGGAACAAAGCGAGCAGAACTGATTACTGCGCCGTTGCCCTGCTCCGCCAGTCTAAACTCTGTTTGGCTTCCTAATGAGCTCACTAAAAACCCAATTCATCACCCATAACCCTTTCTCAACCCGCCTTGAAATCCCTTATTATAGAGGGGGGGGGGGGTCAAGGTTGTCCGTTTTACAGGCACTGGTCTGGGGTCGCGAGTTGCAAGGGGTCGGATGCAGCTATAGCGGATGACAGTGGGCCTTGTTAAGGTGCGTTCAGACTTGGATGGTTGGAGCGGCGCGATTACATACAAAGTCAATGCAAAGACGAGAAGTCGCGCTAGCGCCGCGACCTGGCGCAGCACAAACGGGACAAACCAAGGTGAATATTTAAAGTCTAAACGCACTTTTAGGGTATGCTGACATGATGCCCTTCTATCTTAACCACTTATATATTTCGTAGTAAGATGAACAGTGGAAATAGCAGATGCATGACATCACAACGTGTTGCGATGCAAGGCGTGTTGTGAGCTTTTTTTTATCATTTTTTATGCCACGATTTTGTAACCCATTTTTCACCCAGGGTCAATTATCTAATGTAATCCTGGCTCCCTCTGACAACCTGGTGAGAGAAACGGACTGACCTCATGCTTCTTTCAATGCATGAGGAGTCCAAGCCGCTTCTTTTCACCTGACAGGAGAGTTTCCCCGGTTGGACGTAGCGCGTGGAAGGAACACGTTATTACAACCAGTTCCTTTCCTCTCCATCAGGCGCCCCGGCTGGCCAGGGGGAGGCAGTTTAGAGACCAGGATTACTGCATGTTTTTTGTGAGGGTACCTACACTGTTTTAGCTATCTTTTAATAGTTTTTCAAATATAATATAATGACATGCATGGCCAAAATAGATGCCGGAAATTAGTGTTTGTAAGTGGGTGAGCTTCAACAAACCCCCACCCCTACCCTCACCTCCATCCAACACTGCATGGATGGACCCTCTGCACTCTCCCAATACCAATACTGTCCCCGCCTGGGTGGAGGAATGTCCGGCTTGATGGCTCCAACAGCAGGAACGTCCCGTTCTATAGCTGACTTTCACACTGGAGATTTCCACTTTAATACCCCTCTGTCCCATCCCCGCGAAGACAGGAATTTGGTGGGAAGGGAATGTGCTGGGATGATGGGGTTTTTAGGGACGGAGTAGGGAAGGGGGGCTTAGAGAGGCCATGAAGGATGGATGGGGGGCGAGGCTAAGGGGAAAAGGCAGTATGAGAGAGAGAGAGAGAGAGAGAGAGAGAGAGAGAGAGAGAGAGAGAGAGAGAGAGAGAGGGGGAGAGAGAGAGAGAGAGGGGGAGAGCGGAATAGGTGGATGATAAACAGCTGAGGAGGAAAGCAATTGCGAATTCCTCTCACCAGTTGGACCAGAGGTGGTGGAGATGAGAATGTGTGGTTTTAACCCATTCTGACCTGAGATCAGATTCATACGAGGTTTTCCACTGGACACACACTGGTCTGATTAACCCATTCTGACCTGAGATCAGATTCTAAAAATGTCAGTCGTTCTTCGAATCTTTCAAAAATAGCAGACCTACAAGCTCATATCGCGCCACTCGGTGGCGCGATATGAGCTTGTAGACCTGCTATTTTTCAATAGCTAAAGCATAACATGATGCTAACACCAAAATGGGTGCCCGGTCAGAATGGGTTAAGACTGAAGAGGGGGGGAGGCACCAGCGAGGTGCTGGGGAGGGCGGGTGAGGAGTAAGGAAGAGGGGAGGTGGTGAAGGAGGGGGGTGTGCATGGGCGGAGGTGCCGGGGTAAACTCCCACAGTTCCTCATTACATGAAGTCAGAATGATCCTCCTGGCACCTGGGCTGTAACCGAGAGATTACAGAATTGATGAATCCTCGGTTTAAAATGCAGCTGTTTTATTCTGCTTTAGTAATTAATTCTTTTTCCGATAACGTATTGATTAAGCGTAGCCCCTGATAAAGTTCAAACTGAGAGGAATCCCCCCCTGGGCTTTGACTCGGCCTGCTCTGGAGAGTCAATGAAAACTTCCCTCATTCCACCTGCCCCCCCCCCCCCCCTCTCTCTATTTATTTCTTTCCTATTTCTCTCTGTCACTCTGTTTCTTACCTCTTCTACCTATGTCTTTCAGCATGCTTTAGAGTGAGCTGCTCGCTTACTGGATTGTTTGCTTATTCACCTCCTGTTACAACATACCAGATTATTATATTTGACAAATGCACAAGACCCCTACGTTGAAGAGGATGCCTATCATTACACTATTCACCAAAAACATTCATACACGTAACAACAGCTTGTCGAGCTTACTCTGGCACACTGACACACACATGCACACAGACATACACTTGTTCACATTGTATCTACCAATCTACACTCTCTCTCTCTCTCCCCCACCTCTCTCAAACACTCTCTCTCTCTCATGCTCTCACTCTCACCCTAGAAGTGTGGTATACTAGAAAAAGGAGAGCGTCTTCTTTCACAAAACTACTCTTTCATTCTTTCTATCGCGCCGTTTTCCATACAACAGTGAGCATGAGTCTGATCGGCAGAGGGTGGAGTGGGTCTCTCTCTCTCGGGGGAGCCAACTAGCAGAGAAATCAGATACAGCTTTACAAGAGAGGGGAGCCTCTCTTGTCTTGTCAAGACCTCTTCACCTATACCGGCTCCTTTACAAGTCAATATCCAGCCTGGATCCACTGTCTTCCACTGGGCCTTGGCACACATTCATCTGCAGCCTATAGAAGGCAGAGGTTGGGGGAAAGACCAGAGTCCAGCACTTTATGAACGCTAGGATTCTACAGTAAGAAAATAGTTTCTTACTCTGTGTGTGTGTGTGTGTGTGGGGGGGGGGGGGGGGGGCAATAAAGAATGCAGGACACCATCAAAGTGGCCTTTTCAATATAAAGAATTAATGAAAGAGTGAATGAATGAATTAATGGAAAGGGGGGGGGAAATAATTAGAAGGTGGAAGCCGTGCTTAATACATTTATTGGAGACTATTTCCTTTCGTTAATGGGACCGCAGCATGCAGAGAGGGTTTTGACGAGCTCCCTGTATTGACTGTCCTGCCTGCTCCTTAAGGCGGGTCATTTCATTAAGGCCCAATTCCATGGCGCTAATTTTGATTTTAGGTTCTTGACAGCTGTTGGCAGTGGAAATTGCTATGGCAGGAATAGTGGGTGAGAAGGCTATTACTGCTGTGAAAAAAATACGAATTGCGAAGGCCCTGGGTTCAAATTGCTGCCACTCTTGCCTCGCTGACCTACCCAAATAGGTATTCCATCACATTCCTCGACTTTTCATTTTGATTAGCTGAAGGAGGGGCGGAAGAATTCCCACACAGACACATACTTGTGTTCTGTGGGACAAAGCTTGCAGGTGAAAAACACGGTGAGATGCATTTGAATGCACACATGCGAAGCCTACTGACAATAATATAATTACTTATATTACATAATACAGTCATGTGTTGCCAGACGATCAGAGATCTGGGACTACCGATATCTCTGGTGACATCCAAATTCAGTGTGGAAACAATTGAGAACCAAGACAACCCAGCAAGCCAAATGACGTCATGATGACGTCCTCTGGTGACGTTCAGGACTAGGCCAGATCACAGCCCATATGGGGATGATCTTTCAGGACTCCAGGACTCTTCACCAATAATATAGCTCATTCTGGGCCAGATCTGACTAGTTATGACTAGTTATATCAACTTAAGTTGATCTGGTCTCGATCGGACTCTCTCTCATTCATCCAGGGACATCCGTCTTAGTGGGCAGAATTTAGGTTGGTTGAAATCAGGTGATATTCTGGGCCACATCTGACCAGTGTTGGTTTGACTTGATCTGGCCCCAATCGAGATGTCACTAATTCGCCCAGCTGGGAATTGTCTTTAGGGTGGTCCTTCATATTGGGACAGTGATATCGGTAGGCAGAGATCTCCGATGTTCTGGCAACATTGCTCCAACATTGCTCCCTGCTAAAACCAAATCTTGCTAGTACAATAACAGTAACAACAGTAACTAGCCTAAAGTGGTTTGTGCTAGCAGTGTAATAGCTCTGACTCACTATGTGAGCTCTTAATCATCTTGCCTTGCAAGCTAATATGCAGCATTAAAGTTCCAACAGAAAAAGAAAAAACAATCCCTTCCTCTGATGCTATTAATTAGCAGTGTTCTATGCCTCTCGGCTTTTTGAAGCTCCCGGGGTCCTTTTGTTTCACCCCTTTCTTCTTCTTCTCTCTTTCTTTCCTTCATTATTGACTTTTCAATTTTCCCCTGCTGCACTAGCACTAGGACCAGTATGGAGGGCACCTGGCCCACCAGTGGTACCCCCAAGCCCTCTCTGAGACACTTGCTGGCTGACTGGCGAGCCCCGACAGCAGGTTTCAGACCCACAACGCACTCCCCGGGAGGCTGAAATCAAAGAGAGAGGCCCTTAAAAATCTAACCGTGGGTATAATGAGCGGTGTTCTGCTGAAACAATAAGCATACATGCCACTGGAGTCAGGGAGACGGGAGAGTGGGAGGAAGAGAGACAACTGGATATACATGAGAATGTTGGGCCTGAAGAGACTTCTTACACCGTGAACAACAGAGGGCAGAGAGAAAAAAAAGAAAGGGAGAGAGAAACGGAGTTGTCGGGAGAGAGGGCAAAGGGCCACAGCCTAGTGGTGATGGTAGTCGGGGGCCACGCATCTATCCGACCACGTATCTGAACCCTGAAAAACGAGAGGGTCCTGCCGCATGCCTCTTGGAGCCGAAGGGAGCACGACTAATTTCTGCACAACAATGGGCTTGGATGGGGCGCCCACACAATGGCAGGTGCTTTGAATAGCAGCAGGGCCCTTGCAGCGGGGATCCCTCTCCTCTCTCCGCACTCTGAGGGCCCGGGCTGTGGCTTGCGTAACCTTTCATTTTCGAGCGGGCTTCTTTTTTGACTCGTAAAGGATGAAAACGATCTCATGGGGGCCAAGAGGAGTAAGAGACAGCCAGGCCTGTGGGGCAGAATCCACACCAAGTCCTCCTCTGTTCTCTCCACCTCTCACCCCCCCCCCTCCTCTCTCTCTCTCTCTCTCTCTCTCTGCTTGCTGCCTTGGCCTGGACCTACTTTTTTTCATTCCATCCTTTTTTGGGGGGGTTTGATTTATTTAGGTTTTCTGTTGTTTTGTTGTGGTTGTTGTTGTTGTTGTGCTGCTGCTGGGGCTGTCCTGTAGGCCATGGTGCAGTGGTAAAGGCAGTGATCCCCTCCCCACCTTTAAGAGCATTCTTTCCGGGGTCACAGGGTCAGTCTTCACAGATGTCTCCTGCAGACACACAGTTGTCTAAGGACTGGATCCCAGGGAGTAAGCATTCGTTCCAAACAATGCCGCTTTTCCCCTCACTTAGGAAAATGTTAAATGTTTCCCTTTCTAACTCTCTCTCTCTCTCACCCTTCTTTTTTGGTTTTCGAATGAAGCCAGTGATTTTTCCAAGGTGGGGTTTTTTGTATTTAGATAATGAAAGAAAGGGCTGGTTATCGCTAGATAGCAGTGTTTTCTTGTTACTTTCATTCCTCTAAATGCTCCCCTCTTCCTTAGTTTCCTCCAATTGTTCTAATGGAGCCTTAGTCATCCTCGCCTGATGGTGGAGGGAGAGATGCTTTTAGATCCTCTCTATCTCTCTCTCTCTGTCTCTTCCCCCTCTCCCCCCCGACTCTCTCTCGTTCTCAGCATGCGTTGCCAGGAGAGAAAAATGAAAACATGTAGTAACTGTCCTGAAATCCACACACAGAGACACAAACAGACTAGTAGAAACCCTTGAGTAAGCAGGGTAGGAGCTAAACAAAGAGCAACTCAACAGAAAGACAATATTTGAAGTAGAACATCGCTGGGTCGCCCTCAATCACAACAAAAATGGTAGAGAGGAGAATTCCAGAGCGAACGGCTTTCATTAAAGTGAAATCAGCTTCTGCTTTTCTTAGGGTAGGGGGGGGGGGTGCGAGCGTGACATGCGTGTTCTGCCTCCAAACATGGAAAAATTGTAAATGGAACAACCTTTGAAAAAAAAGCTCTGGCCATAAATATCACTCCTTTTCATCTTGCCCTCTCTCTCTCTCTCTGTCTCCCCCCCTCTCTCTCTCTCTCTCTCTCTCTGTCTCCCCCCCTCTCTCTCTCTCTCTCTCTCTGTCTCCCCCCCCCTCT
>NC_137876.1:37117176-37129676 GCF_963924005.1 Protomyctophum bolini
ACAAACATTAATTGTGAAAAATGTCCGGAAACTGTTCCTGAAACCTTGTTCGTGCTCGTGCTTTCACGATTGGAGCAGGGAGTCGCGAGTGTCCCCAACAGGAATGACCACCCTCTGGCATGCTCAACCACAAAGTCCCTGTCGAAAGGGGCCCCTGGCCGGGACCAAGGGAGCTAAGCTCAACACACTCCAAACACACACACACTTGTGCATGCAAACGCATGCATGGTGGGGAAACACCACCCCACCATCAAGGGTAGCGTGTCTGAGCCGAAACACTCACTCTCTCTTTCTCTCCATCTCTGCCTCTCTCTAAGTCTCTCTGGGGAGTCTGTCTATATCCGCAGAGCATGGGGATCGTTCAATTGCTGAGAAAATTTACAAAATGCTCGCTCCTCTCTTCTGTTGAGCCCTTTCTCAGCTAGAAAGGGGAAATCCTACAGAAAGGCCTTTTGCTCAACACTCAAGATGTCAATGTGGATTTGGTTGTCATGCATAGCTAATAATTACAGGGGTGGACTGGAGATGAGGCATGCACGTGCAAACGCGCGTGCACAAACATACACACAGACTAAGGGTTCTCTACCTTGTTGAATCAGCAGTGGGGCTTTACTGTACTTACTGTACTGCACAAATGCAGTTGCTTCTTCTGTGTTTTGGTGTGCATGGCCAGGACGTGTAGCATTTTATTTCATCACATGGCTCACACCCACTTTGGGGTGTTTAACAGATTAAGGACGCCTGCTTGGACATGAGCACTATCTTTGAAGGCAAGTTTATCTCGCTGAAGTCTCCAGATAAGGCCATTAATAAATGTGTTGTTAATGTATTATACCTATGCTGCTACCAACATCTATGCATTCTATCACTATTTTTGCATTGGATTGATGCCATAAAGATAATTGTGTTGAACACTAGTGTTCATTGACAAAATAAAGTTGTGCATTCGTCATATATCCATGTGCAGAGCAGAGCCATGTTATTGTGTGTTGGTGAGCGCTACATAAAAAGAGATACTCTTAACCCATTCTGACCGGGCACCCATTTTGGTGTTGGCATCATGTTATGCTTTAGCTATAGAAAAATAGCAGATCTACAAGCTCATATCGCGCCACCGAGTGGCGCGATACGAGCTTGTAGGTCTGCTATTTTTGAAAAATTCGAAGAGCGACTGACATTTTTAGAATCTGATCTCAGGTCAGAATGGGTTCATCAGACCAGTGTGTGTCCAGTGGAAACCTCGTATGAATCTGATCTCAGGTCAGAATGGGTTCTGAACCAACCCTCCTCTTCACCACCAATGTTCTGTTTATTCAGCTCAAACATAGGGAGTCATTCTCTTACGAGTCAGTAAGTGAGAGTGCAGAATTTGCCCTGAAGGTGATAATTCATAATTTCAAATTCTGAGGGGGCATTAAGGAGGAGAGGTGAGGAGTGTTAGCAAGGCCTGAGTTATTGTGCTGCAGCCCTATAGCTTGTGTCAAAACCTTAACTGGAAATCTCCACTGACAGCCATGAGCATGCTTCACCTTGCTTTATAGCTTGACAATAAGTTATTCTTCCAGAGAGGGGCTACACTTATTCTCTCACTGGTTAAATAGTTGTCTGGCACAGGTTCAGTGTAAAAGCTTGATGCTCGAGATGCAAATTGTGAATGTGAATTTTGTTCACAGTTCACGAGTCCTGCGTGCGCAGTGCTATAACATCGTTTTTTTTAGGGAGAGGCATTCGATACCGTATATACGCTATATGCTATACTTTATGCTATTGTATTTTCTCTAACAGTTAGCACATGTTGTCAAAGGGGGACTTTGCTAACATCGAGTGGAATCTAAATGATCTGTCTGTCAGTCTCTTTTCCAACACACTTTGTGTTCTGTATCAATGAAAAGTTTCAAATCCTGGAGTGGAGTCAAAAGGGTCTGATATAGACAGTCAAACTGTTACCTGATGCACCCATCTCCACATGGTCTGAGAAAATACCATTTGTTGTTTGTATGCTGTTATAGTTTTATTTATTACAGATGGAGAACCCCAAAATGCTAAAGACCACTCATGCCTGTGTGAGGCATCTCTTCCCCACCCACCCAAACGGTGCAAGCTCCCCCCGCTCTCTGTCTCTTACCCATCCATTCTGTCCACCGCAACGGATCCACACCGTCACCCCTTTTAACAGGGGCCAAGCTGTTAAAGACCCCATTACTGAAGTGAAGCACACATTTCACTTTCTCGTGAGCCGTGGGCTTCGACGGTGTGAGCTACAGTACAGCTTTTATGTGCAAACGTATTGAGATAAGACAGCAGTTCATGCGTGGAGTGGAGTGGATTGGAGAAGATGAGGAGAGTAAGAAAGGAGGAGGTGGGGTGGTGGGGTGGGGTGGTGGCTGTCAGAGTGGAAGGGCCAGAGTCGGGAGTCAGCGAGCGCTTGAAGCGTTAACGTAATTGCAAGAATGTGAAAAATGAGGCGGCGGGGCTCCCAAGCGGAGCGAAAGGTCAGAGCACGCCTCACGCAAAACAACTGACTGGAGGACGGCCTCATTAGACCATTAAATCAGATGCCCCTCTCTCTTTCTCTACCTCTCTCTCTCTCTCCGTCTTACGCACGCACGCACGTTCACACTCTTTACTTTCTTTTGTATTCCAACACTTTTCATCCTTGTTTACCTCCATGTTGTGGTCTCTCCCCCTTTGTTATTAACCATATAAGACATATTATATATCTCGTCACACGTTCATTACATCGTACTGTGAACTTGTAGATTGGGTACTTTTTGAAAAACTAAATTTGAAAATCTTTGTGAACATTTTCACCCAAAATATAACCAAAATAAGGATGCCAGGTTGAAAGGGGTACATTTTCCCTGTCATCTTTCCTGTACCCTTGCCTCCGCCCGATGTGTTTCTGGGTCACACAAGGCTTCCAGCTGGGTGGTGGACATGCAGATCATGCAGTGTCTACTCTGTCTACTTGTAGATCCTCGTTTGGTGTTAGGCCAGGCCTGAGTCTAGTCCTGATCTAGGCCCGGTCTGCCTTGGCCCAGTACACAGGCCAGGCCTGAGTCTAGTCCTGATCTAGGCCCGGTCTGCCTTGGCCCAGTACACAGGCCAGGCCTGAGTCTAGTCCTGATCTAGGCCCGGTCTGCCTTGGCCCAGTACACAGGCCAGGCCTGAGTCTAGTCCTGATCTAGGCCCGGTCTGCCTTGGCCCAGTACACAGGCCAGGCCTGAGTCTAGTCCTGATCTAGGCCCGGTCTGCCTTGGCCCAGTACACAGGCCAGGCCTGAGTCTAGTCCTGATCTAGGCCTGGTCTGCCTTGGCCCAGTACACAGGCCAGGCCTGAGTCTAGTCCTGATCTAGGCCTGGTCTGCCTTGGCCCAGTACACAGGCCAGGCCTGAGTCTAGTCCTGATCTAGGCCTGGTCTGCCTTGGCCCAGTACACAGGCCAGGCCTGAGTCTAGTCCTGATCTAGGCCCGGTCTGCCTTGGCCCAGTACACAGTGCCATACCGTAACTGTCTTTGGCCCGTATTGATTCACTGTTACTGGATACGGTGGGGAGGGGAGTCGATAAGTGCTCTGTGGATTACAGGTCACTTGTACTTATGTGTGTAAGATAATCAATAGGCAGTGCATTTCTTTCTCTCACCCCCCCCCCCCCCCCCCCCCTCCCTCCTCTCTTCTATGTTTCTCTTGCAGTTGCTATCTTCCATGTTACCTTCTTTGTATTGAATGTGGGGGGACGGGGTCAGTTTGCCAAATCAAAAACATCACCGTCAGCTGTTATCCTTTCTTTTCCTTAAAAGTGTGTGAGGCTTGACTTTAGGTTTAATGGTTAGGGCTCCACCTCGCTATGGTTTATTGCGCACATACAGTACGTGCACACGACACACAATCACCATGTGAGCCTTCGTTAACGCCACCTACCTCGGCCGAGGCTGAGAGCAACATGTGATCCAACTAGTCCTGACACAGCCAACCACAGAGGTCTGCTGTGGCCCTCAGTCTGTGGTCATTAATGGCCCAGAAGCTCCCAACTGCTGCTACTGAGAATGATTAAAATGGCCCCACCACAGAACACACATTCCATCGATAACTTTGATTACTTATCGACAAAACGATAGCCTTGATTGAACATGACAAGTGCATCCAGTTAAAATTCCAGCTTGTGTGTGTGTGTGTGTGTGTGTGTGTGTACGCCTGTACAGCGTGATACAAAACCCTGGACACAGCCAGAGATAAGACGGAAATACACATACACGCGCACCCGCACATACACAATAACACAAACACTTCCGCCAGTGAAAGGAGATCTCTGTCTCACCAGAGAGAGTATTCAAAACGCAAGGAAGACGAGATAGGAAAGGCCAAGAGTTGATCAACAAAGTTGTTTTAGTTAAGGTTGTACAGTAGTTAGGGCTTTGATAACTACATTATTCAGTAAGGTCTAGAGTCTCTTCTCTCACTATGTTTGTGTACAGCCTCTAAACACAAAACAAATCCCAAAGGTCATTGACAATGTGAATGTCAACATCTATAGTTTGCATGCAGTCTGTTAAATGCCCGTATTATGGACTGATTTGCACAGTTAACTGCAGTAAGTTGCAATTATTTTAAATGCATTATTTTTCTCTGGCAGGTTTTGGTAGCTAGATAAATAACACAAGCCCAGCTGAGCCGTAATTATGGGCTGTTGAGCTAGCAAAGTTAATATGTTTTAAATGCAAGCGAGAACTGGCAGAAATATCCTATTAATCACCAGCTTTTCTGAGTGTTGTTCAACCCTGGCCTTAAATAGCTGTAATTTGGAAGGCCCTACAATAAGCTAGTATATTACAGTGGATGCTACTTATGTATTTGGGTGTGAGTGTAACGGTGGATAAGCCTATGTGGTGTGGCAATATGTTTACATGAATGTGCAAAAGGGATTGTACATTTGAAAGTATTTAGATTGTATGGTAGATGATGTCCCGTTAATTCACTGTAACTCTCATAATAGACACGGCTAAAGTGGTGTGTTGGCAACTCAAACAAAACCCCACTGCATGATGATTAATATATCCTCTATGGATGTGTGCCTGTATAAATATGTGCATGTGTGCATTCGTGTATAATCCCCATGTTTAAGTGTGCATCGGGTCTGTCTGTGTGCCCACGTGTCAGCATGCGTTTGTGTGATTTTGTGCACATCACGTTCTGGCTCACCTTGTTCGCTGCTGTTGTCGCCGCTCTGTGAAGCATGTCCCCCGCTGGAGGGCCCTGGCGTGCCGGCCGAGTGTGTGGAGGTGGCGTCATCGTGGTCTCTCCAGGAAGCTGGGTTCTGGGGTTTTGAAAAGAGAGAAAGCGAGAGAGGGATCCATCCATCCATCCATCCATCCATCCATCCATCCACATTCCCCATCCAAACCACAAACCAGGAGCGGAGAGAGCAGGAAGGAGTGTGTGTGTGTGTGTGGGGGGGGGGGGGGGGGGGGGGGGTTGAGAGAGAGAAAGAGAGAGAGTAAGACCACATGAGTATGTTGGAAACGTGAGAGTGACATCTGTAAGAGTCTACAGGCACTGTGAGGGTCCTTGGCCACATTACATTCTGCAAGCAAAAAGGCAGAGAGCTCCGATCCACGTTTCCCCTCCAGCGCCACAATCAACAATGCCAGCGTGCAATCAAACGGCGAGGAGAAAGGGCCTTAATGCACTGAAGCAGCTAGCATTAAGTCTAAACACTGTAATCAAACTGTTTCATTAATACATAAGAGCAAAACGCAGCCCTGGCTAATGTGGTGTCTGATTTTGAGCGTTGCAAGGCAGGGCGCTTGAGAGGAATTGTCTAAACACATATGGCAGCGCCCCGTCGGGTTAGTTTATACCGTAGCCAATTGAGACTTCCGTGTCAAGTGAGAAATATAGAGGTAAAAAGTCTAAACACACCACAACCGCCATTAATCATTACCACTGTCAAAATGAAAATAAGATATGACAGTGATTCTCCTGCTAATCTGGCAGAAATGTGTACACGCCCACACACACACACACACACACACAATTATGTCATTGTAAAGCATTAGGTAAAAATACACATTGAACTCATACGCAAAATCGCATGCATGCACACATGCTTGCACAGTCTCGTGCGCGCGCACACACACACACACACACACACACACACACACACACACACACACACACACGTGCTTAAACACTTGAAAGTATACAATTATCTACAACCGAAGAATACAAGTATGTAGCTTTTAAGTTGACTTTCCTCTCCTATATCTTCTGATTCTCCTCGCCTCACTATCCTGCTCTCTCTCTCTCTCTCTCTCTCTCTCTCTCTGTCTGTCTGTCTGTCTCTCTTTCCTGGTCATTCCCAGTGTCGTGCTGGTCAGCGCAATGAAACAGGATT
This sequence comes from Protomyctophum bolini, assembly GCF_963924005.1. Lineage (NCBI taxonomy): Eukaryota > Metazoa > Chordata > Actinopteri > Myctophiformes > Myctophidae > Protomyctophum > Protomyctophum bolini. Next base: position 37,123,571 of record NC_137876.1, read on the forward strand.
TCTACTGTACAGGAAAGGCTTTATCAGTGGCACACGAAGGCAGGCTAGAGGTGGAATTTCCTCTGCCATTCATGCCAGAGAGACAGACTGACCACGTCATCCATTACACACACGCACGCACGCACGGACCCCCGCGCGCGAGCAAACACACACACACACACACACACACACACACACACTCTCACACAGTACTGATGTACAGTTGTACACCCAATACTTGACACACATGCACATTCACAGCACTCAGCCCTAGCTAGTCTATCCCAATTTAACTTGTCACCTGAGCATGATGACAAAATGTTGGCTAACGTGAGCCCAGCGTTGTCTGGGGCCCCGCAAGCAGCGGCCCCCTTGAGCCAAGCCCAAGCCAAACAAACACAGGCCTGCACCAAGGCTTCCCACAAACCTCAGCCCACTTCTCAGTCCCCGCTTTGACTTTTTTCTTCTTCTTCTTCTTCTCCCTCAAATGCACACAAACACATACATCAGTATATACTGTATATATGAAAGAGGAGGGAAAATGTAGCCTATACCCCGCAGAATATTCCAAGGAGGAGACTTTTTTTTTTTTTTTTTACCATTTTGTCCCAACTTCAGTGCCGTTCCGATGAACTATTTTCCCTCAACTCCCGCCAGAGAGGAGCCTGCCTGCCTGCCTCCCTGCCTGCCTGCCTTCCTGCCTGTGTCGGTGCCCCAGACAGAGTGAGCTGTTATGGACGAGGACAGACAGCATAGAGCCTGGAGAGAAGTGGAGCTTTTGTTGCACGGCAAAGCGAGGCTAGCATAAGACAAGCGGCTGCCTGGCTCCCCTGGGTGCTCCCGGTCCTTATGCGCTGCTGTTGCTTCTGCTGCGGAGGCGATGGCTGCTGCTGCTATGCCTACAAGCGAGGCCCTTTTATCTGCTAAGTTTTTCGGGGAAGGAGCTCAGAGCTGAAAACAGCAGACAGGAAAACACAAGGCCCTTCTAGCCCCTCCGCTCCACTCCAGACCCTCTCTGCGTCAGCTGTTCACCGGATGGCAATCAGATAAAGAACTCAGAGAATTACCCCAGAAGAAGGGGTGAGGAGACAGGCCAAACAATAGCGCCCGCGTGGGTTTAGCCCTCCAGAGTGAAGAGGGGCAGAAAAGGCATCCCTCCTTCAAGTGGGATGGACAATTTGTGATGTGTTCACCACCTGGGCTATTGATCAATGGCACATGGTTACACTTCATGGGTTTGCAGACCTCTGTTCATGGCAAATGTCCATTTGGTGTATAGCTTATACCAGGGATACTCAAATAGATTTACCTGTGGGCCACATTACAAAAATGGCAAGGGGCCAGGGGCCAGTAGATAAAATTACGACATTAATGATACTTGATAACTTCTCTCTTTCAATTGCTTTATTTTCGCAAAATGTATCAAAGTACAATGTGCATGCACACATTGTCCATGAGTAGCTGTCTGTCTGCCTGTCTGAGTAGCTGTCTGCCTGCCAGCCTAATTGTCCATGAGTAGCTGTCTGTCTGCCTGTCTATGAGTAGCTGTCTGCCTGCCTGCCTAATTGTCCATGAGTAGCTGTCTGTCTGCCTGTCTATGAGTAGCTGTCTGCCTTCCTGCCTGTCCAATTGTCCATGAGTAGCTGTCTGTCTGTCTATGAGTAGCTGTCTGCCTGCCTGCCCAATTGTCTATGAGTAGCTGTCTGTCTGTCTATGAGTAGCTGTCTGCCTTCCTGCCTGTCCAATTGTCCATGAGTAGCTGTCTGTCTGTCTATGAGTAGCTGTCTGCCTTCCTGCCTGTCCAATTGTCCATGAGTAGCTGTCTGCCTGCCTGTCCAATTCTCCATGAGTAGCTGTCTGTCTGCCTGTCTATGAGTAGCTGTCTGACTGCCTGCCCAATTGTCTATGAGTAGCTGTCTGTCTGTCTATGAGTAGCTGTCTGCCTTCCTGCCTGTCCAATTGTCCATGCATGAGTAGCTGTCTGTCTGTCTATGAGTAGCTGTCTGCCTTCCTGCCTGTCCAATTGTCCATGAGTAGCTGCCTGCCTGTCCAATTCTCCATGAGTAGCTGTCTGTCTGCCTGTCTATGAGTAGCTGTCTGACTGCCTGCCTGTCCAATTCTCCATGAGTAGCTGTCTGTCTGTCTGTCTGCCTGTCTATGAGTAGCTGTCTGCCTGCCTGCCAGCCAGCAAGTTGGTTAACAGAAAATAAATTGTTATGGCTGAGTAAAATAAAATACAATAAACACAATTTGCCTGAAAATAGATTACCCAGCTATGACCTTGAATGAAAAAAAATTCCGCAATTTCCTCAATTTCCATTTCCGCAATTTCCGCAATTTCCATTTCCGCATTTCCTCAATTTCCGCAATTTCCATTTCCACCATTTCCGCAATTACAATTTCCGCAATTTCCATTTCTGCAATTTCCGCAATTTCCATTTCCATTTCCAACTATTAATGGCAGCTGGGTTTCATCATTCAAATAAAATAGAATTCTGTCCGTTTAGCTATAAAATTATGTCAGGGAATAGGGATACACAGTATATGTCTTTCATTTGCATTGCATCTCCCCCCCCCCCCCCCCCCCCCAAGCTTTTATTTTCGTTCGAGTAATAGTACAACTCTAATAGTATTACTTATAATAATGTATTTAAAGATAACTTCATTCAGATTTATTTATTTTTATTTCATTTTCCAGATTTTCTTTTCTTCTTTTTTTTAGATTTTCATTGGTGGGCCAGTCATAATGGTCCTGCGGGCCTGATGTGGCCCGCGGGCCTGAGGTTGAGTATCACTGGCTTATACTACCATGCCTGGAGACATCACTAACGTGAGAAAAGCACATGGACCCTCTCAGAACACATTCATTATGCCTCAATACTGAATGTCATGAAGCGGTGGAGGGGAGGTTGACAAGGACAGAGAATAAGTGAGTGAGAGAGGGCAAGAGGGTTGAAAAGGCCAAACTACCAGAGTATATTATGTATTTAGGCAGAGCTGGGCCCATTGCACTCAGAACGAGCTGTTGTTGTTCCAAGGGAAGAAAATGACTGGTTTCTACTTCCTCACAATGAGACACCCACTTCCAGTGAGACAGACCTGAAAGACTGCAAGCTCTCTCTCTCTCTCTCTCTCTCTCTCTCTCTTTCACTCTCTTTCTCTCTCTCTCTCTCTCTCTCTCACTCACTTGCTAACTAATGCCACAGCATGGCTTTAATGCAACTGCTGAATCGATAGGACTTAATTTAGCTATCATTGCAGAGTAATGTGTCATTTTTAATGGCTCTTGCACTAAATTAAATTCAAAGACACCTCAGCTAATGGTGTTAAAGGGAATTACATTTTGCCATGATTTGCTACTCTACGGGGTTGACTGGAAACTATCGTGGATGTAGATTGGCTTGGCTTATGTTAAGTTTGCCTCTTATATGGTCAAAAAGGACTGTGCCATGGCTATGTATATGGCCTTTAACAACCCAATGGCTACCTATACTATAGGTCACATACAGGAGATATTTCATGCCCCTTTTATACAGTTGGCACACCTCTCATCCATAACCATGTGTCCAGAACAAGACAACAAATATCAACAATGGCGTTAACTTTCCGCACTCAACAAGGCGACAAAAGCAACAGCCTTTCTTCCCTATGAATAATTTAGTGGACCTCTCCAACCTACAGTATGGAGTGTGCATCATCAGACACCGTACCTCCTAACGCACGGACGCAGCATGCACACATGCACGTATATGCACGCACGCACGCGCGCGCACACACACACACACACACACACACACTCACACTCACACTCACACTCTCTCTCACACACACATACACACACACTCTCTCTCTCTCTCTCTCTTTGTCATAGCCCCCTGGGTCTGTTAAAGTTCAAATAAGCTGTGGGGAGAAAAAAAAACATGCGATCCAAATAGACGTCTTCAAACTACAGAAGAAGAAGCCCTAAAAAAAAGAAGCTGAGGCAAAAAGAAAAGAAAAGCCTTCTGCCCATGTGACTATTCCCTGAAGCTGAGCATAATTAGGAGTCAAACATGGTTTTCTCCATCCTCTCCACTAATTGTGTTAAAGAGCACTGTTACCATAAGGAGGACGCAAACACCCCTACATTGTCATGTGCGCACGCACACGCGCACACGCACGCACGCATGCACACACACGCACACACAAGCACACACACACACACACACACACACACACACCCGCGCGCCCACGCACACACCACACGTGCACATTCACGCGAAGACAGCACAATAGGACTAGATGGAAAATAAGATACAAAGGAAGCGCAGTCTCTTGGGGCAGCCTTTTCTATTTGTTGGGGTTAGCGAGTGGCGGCTGATAATACAAGTTGTAATTAATATAAAAGCAGGAGACAATATGGGGGGGTGGCTTGTACTACCGGCAGGCCACAGGAGAGCTGGGGGGGGGGGGGGGGGGGGGCTGCACATCTCCATCGCTGCTGTCCCCCCTTTCTCATTTACACACACCTGCCTGGCCCAGCACAGCACAATCTCACCCCTCCTTCACTCCTCTCTCTGCCTACATCCCTAGGAATTTCAAATAAAATTGATTTAGCGGCATCATTGAATTTTCCTCAAATTCCCCTGGAACCTATGAGGGAGGGGGGAGGAAATCTGCCGGTGTACTGGTACAGTGTGAGGCAGGCTGAGAATGAGTGTGTGTGTGTGTGTGTGTGTGTGTGTGTGTGTGTGTGTGTGTGTGTGCGTGCATGCATACCCTGCCGCTCCGAGGAGCAGCCGGAGAGATCCTGTGCTGAACATGTCCCAAATTGCTGACACACCAGAAACATACAGGATCATAAATCACAAAGCTAGCTGACATTTCAAGACACATCTTGCCACACTGCATCAGCCGTTAAAAACCTCTTTGTGCATTTTTGTTGGAGTTGAACACGTAATTATACACAGTCGTTTTAGAAAAGTAAGACGTTTTAAGTGTATAGGTGCACATCTATTCAATGGCTGCATGTTTACAACACCCACAATATAAAGAGTCCTTAATTAATTGTTTTAAGAGGGAGCATTTGAGTTATTGTGTGAATCATTCAGAACTTTCTCTGGAGCTATCCACTTAAACCCCTTAGTGAACTAATAATTAGTTGACCAGGGTCGGCTTTGTATTACAAAAATAGCTGCTCTACAAGGTCACAATGCGTCATAATGGTATTTTTGGTGAATGTTCCCATCAGAATAAAGATGCTAGGGTTCAAATGGTAAAAAAATAAAAAAGTTAAAAATAAAAGTTTTTATCATGAAATAGAGATTGTAAAAACAATATGTTCTAGTACATACTGGTACTAATTTCTAACATTTCAGTATACGTACACTATGTGCTGTGACAGTATATGTATTGCCTTCAAATTTGGATCAACATACTTATCTCATTGTACTAAAATAATCATCCATCTAACATTGTCATTATTATAACAACTTGTCATTATAGTTGTCTGCAACAGTACTTTCAAACATTTAAGGGGAAGGAGGGTGGGAGACGCAACAAGTGAGCACAGCCTCCCGCTCTCTCACTCTCTTTCTAGCCGTGGTGGTGATTAGGTATGCCTGCCAACAGGGCCCGGCCTCTGAACACTAATCAAATAGGAAATGTACGACCAGACATCCCACCATCACAAAACAATTGTCTGGAAAAGACAGACCGCTCCAACTCAACTAACTATACACCATTTTGATGAGGGGGGTGCGGGTGCGGGTGCGGGTGCGTGTGCGTGTGTGTGTGTGTCCAAACATAGCCAGTCAGCGAGGAGAGGGGAGCTAGTTGAATTAGAACACCTCGAAAGCTGAGAAATTCCACGGTTCACCAGCCCCGGTCCAGCCTCAGGCCCGGCTGGCTGTGGGTGAACACGGGAAGGCAGAGTTGGATTGTGTTGCCGAGCGAGGGCCTATTTGTGCACTCTGCACACAGCACCAAGACAGCATTGCAGAGCTCCCATCTCAAATGATAAACACAGTAAATCATTGTGTGCACAAGATGAGCTATTGCCTTTATTTGACTAAACTTGTGACATCACCACATTTGACCAGTGGCTTATTGTGGCCAGACCCTGCATGCTGGAGGATTGAATGTAAAC